>NC_140944.1:45629778-45787278 GCF_014529385.1 Adiantum capillus-veneris | reverse complement strand
TTCTTTTGGTGTACAGTGAGATGGATAGAACAAAAGCCACTGCAAGGAAGGCAGGCAAGGGTCCAGGATTAGCATCTAAAGCAAGTAGCAGATCTGCAACCCCAAAGAAAAGATCTGGAAAACCAAATAAAATTCTGAAAGGGCCAAGGATAAAGAAGCTGCAAACCTGCATGGGACTTTTCAGAGAAATCAGAAAGGCACAGAAATGTGTAGATTTATGCATACCAAAGCTGCCCTTCCAGAGGATGGTGAGGTCCATATGTGATGAAGCTACCTTGGGCACCAAAAGGTGGAAGGTGGTGGCATTAATGGCTCTACAGGAAGCAGTAGAGGACTTCCTACTGGAGTACTTCAGTGACATGACCATTGTTGCAGCCCATGCCCACAGGGTTACTATAATGGACAAAGATAGTGAGACATTGAAAAGAATAAGGTGGAGGTATGACAAACTGCTGGTCCCCAATGTCTGCAAGGATAAGAAAATGAGGGAAATTTTGTTATAACCCCCGGAGCTAGTGCCACAGCTCACAGTTATAGATGTCACACATGATGTGAATACAAGGGCAAGGGCAGAGACTATTGCTTGCCAAACAGAGGAAATGAGGGAAGCAGAGCTTAAGGAGAAAGCAAAAGTAGTAGTGGAGTCCCAGAGGCAAACAGAGTGCAATGTGACCCTGTCTATAGAGGCAATGAATCAAGAAACTCTACTTTCAATGAAGAATGGTTTGCTTGCAGAGATACCATTTGTAGATGGAACCAGAAAGCTAGCTCTGGAAAAAGTGGACATTGATTTATTGAGAATCCAGATGCTCAGATTTCAGACACAATTATCTATGCTTGTCCTAAGTAAGTGTTACTATCTTTCTAGCTTTGAAAACTCAGATAATAGGTTTGCTAACTCAGGTAGAGTCTCTGCAGCCTGATCAAAAGTCAACTCCCACTGCACACTCACACAGAGGTGTTTCTCCTTGATCCACAAATGTCTGTAATTATTAGACAAAAGAACAGTCCATCTGGGACCTTTGAGAGTTGGTTTCTCCATTGTGCTATGCTGGAAGTTACTGTGATCATCTTTCCATATGAGAACAACCATCACTGGAGTCTCATATGCCTTGATGTTGACCAACCAGCAGTGTGGGTGTTCAATTCAATAAAAGGAACCCACCCTGAAATTAGGCTGTAAGTGTTTTGTATCAGAAAGTGTTTCTTATAGATATCCATGTAAATTTGAAGCCTCATGCTAACATCTTGACATTGCTTTGTGCAGTTGTATAAAGAGGTTGTTGCTTGCCTATGGCAAGCTATGTGGAAGGTATGAACTATACAAGGCCCCAATCAAAGAAGTACCTGTCCCAAATCAAACCGATGGGAATTCTTGCGGCTGGAGATGTCTTCTCCATGCAGAATATGTCCTGCAAAGCTACTTTGCATTAAAACCTTTCATGACTAAGGTACCCATTTGGCAATGCATTCAGTTAGTTTTGGTTTAGTCTATAAAAGAATTCTCACCATGTGGTCTTTCAATTTTGCAGAGTGCTTTAAAAAACTACACATATGATTATTTGCAAAGATACTGGGTAAGTTTAATACAACACCTGCTTACTATGTCTAGCCCTAGAGAGCTTGAAGATAGCAGCTTGGATGAGCGCACTATTGATCTTACAAAACATGACGTGCCACCACGACAAACCCCTACATCCGATACAGTGGAATCGCAACGGGCCGAGGGTGTCATATCAGCAGAAGATGAAAGAGCCGAGGATGAGGAAAGGTCAAATGAGCATATGGAAGGTGCTAAGGTTCAACCGGAGGAGACAATGAAAGAGCCAAGTCAGCCAGTGGAGGAGCCAAAAGAGCCTATGGCTGAAACCCAAGATGAGGAAAGCAGGCCTATAGATGAGCAAAAGGATATGGATGAGGAAAGCAGGCCTAGGGATGAGCAAAATGATATGGATCAGGCAAGGATGTATGAGGCAAGCCGATCAACCTTGAATGAGGCAGAAAGAGCCATGGGGGAGACCCCTGATGAAGATGTGAATGATGACTATGAAGATAAAGCGGAGGAGAGCAACAACAACATGAACACTACAGAGACTCAGTATGGACCCTTGCTACCTGTAGATACGGTTGTTCCGGTAATGTCTATTCAAGTATGGCAAAATATGTTCAGCTTCTAACTACTTATATGTACTTGTCAACTTTTACAGAGGTTGATTATATTGGACGTCAATGGATTGCTGCTGATGCGGGTGCCTCTCGGTGACAGAGGACCCTTTGAGGATTTGCAAACGTTTCGGATGGGAACTTGTCGAGTCGTGCTTCGTCCAGGAACCAAGGAATTTATTCAGTTTCTTCTTCCGTGCTTCAGAGTTGCCATATGGTCTTCAATGCAAAGGAAAAACTTGTCGCCACTAGTTGCAATAGTTTGCAGTGTATGCCAAGCTCACACGTCAGATTTTGCCTTTTTGTATGATCAAAGAAAATGTGTTACCGTTGAGGGCCACTACCACCCTAAAAAACCAGGCTTACCTCTTTTGTACAAACCGTTTAGCCAAATCGGTGTACCCTTTGATGCAACTAATACACTACTAATTGATGATACTCCTGAAAAGGGAGAACTAAATCCGCCGGGAACAACTATCTCACCACCTGCTTTCGAGGGGCATTCCTTCGATTTTTACCTTGAAGACATTCTGATTCCATACTTACAAAAATTGTATCTCAGTCCATTGTTCACGGACGAGTTTGTACTTTCTTCTATCATTAGAAAGTACAAACTCGTCCGTGAACAATGGACTGAGATACAATTTTTGTAAGTATGGAATCAGAATGTCTTCAAGGTAAAAATCGAGAGAGAGAGAGAGAGAGAGAGAGAGAGAGAGAGAGAGAGAGAGAGAGAGAGAGATTTGACGTGGTAAAGAAATGTATTTCAAGCACACTTTTTCACAGGGCACAATTGAAAAATGAGATCAATAAACTTCATGTCTTGAAAGTCATTTGTATACACTTGGGTTCACAAGAATATCTGTTACATTGACACTACTCCAACCCGACCATCCAACTCTTTGCACAAAATATCTTTTTCCCTTCGCCGCATCACCTTACGGCCAGCTAAGAAAAAGGAAAAATCTGATAGGTTCTTGTCCATTGACTCTTCAATGATGTCATTTCGCAAATGCTGAAGACTGCATAGCTCCCTTATTGTAACCACCAAGAGTAGGCCATGCTCTTTATCAATCACTTCCACATCCACAGTAGGATTATCTTCCAAACCTATAGAAACCTGGTCCATAGGAATGTACTTACCATTTAGCATTTGTGATCGCATATACCAAAATGAGAGTAACAGTGATTGGCTTGCAATCATGTACTTGACAACTAGAGTATCAAGCGCGACCTCGCACCGTAAACCAATCTCTTCCTTTGCATACCACCCTTTGTCAAGAAGTTTATCACAGGATGACTGCTGAAATGACTTGCACATGAACATAGTTTTTGTAACTCGGACGTTGTAGCTATGAAACAGCTCTATGAAGAGTGCAACAGGACAAAAGTTTGCAATTCTAACCAGTTTGGTAGGAATAGAGCTACGTAGAGACCTTTGTATATCCTTGTAGAGCTTACTTCGCATTGCCTCCACCATTGTTTCCTCGGGAACTGGCCAGTCCACAGTGTTCCAATCGGTTGGTAGAGGCACTTTCACCAACATTCCATTCTTATTCCCTGAGCTGAGTTGGTAAAAGTGGTCATAAAAAAAGATTCCCTCATCAGTCAGTCTTTTGCTGCTCCTCTCTGAGTACTGTAGAGAACCAATGTGGGCATGTACAACATGGAAGAGGCCTATTATGCACTCCACAGGTTCCCATTGCTCATAAGAAGAGGGATAAACATCTGCAATATATATAAGAAGAGTTAAACTAAGAGTATCAATAAGTACAAATGACAAATCTAATGTAATTGAGCTGTGAAGAGTGGAGACATTACTCATAACAAGCGGGAGAAACATTGCAAAATATATAAGAAAAGTTATAATGAGAGTATCAGTAAGTTCACATGTCAAGAGTACTTACAATTGCAACGTGGTTGATGTATATCTGATACATTTCCACCGTTTGCTATCACCTCTGGATGGGTAAACACATGCTGAACAAGAACTTCCCTTACAGATCTTTTACCGATTTCAACTTTGAAATCCAACACCCTGGCCTTCCATGCTGAGCGGTAAACGTTGATACCACTTGACCTCTTGGGTCTTCTTGGTTGCATGAGGACCCATGAACCTTTGTTTATCCTTTGTCCAACCCATTGGTTCTCTGCACTTATTGAAGCTGGTATTGTAATTGAGGATATGCTACTACTTGGCCTTCTAGGCAAAGTGTCGTTGTTGGTTGTTGGTGTGAGAGACAGTAAACACCTGGAGGCTCTTGGGCGAGAAGACGTGGACGCCATAACTCTCAGAGAAAAGCTTTAGTGGAGGGAGATTCACTTTGACAGCATTCTGATGGAGGGAAAGTGTTTTAGAATTCCAATATCTTGTGCGGGCTTAATGGTCACCCTCCAGTACGTTAATGACCATAAGAGAATATCAGAAGTGGGACCACACGCAAGCACCTAAAAGCTCGGTAAAAGGAAGGAAATTACTATGCTACAATCCTAGTTTCGTGAAAGTTTTATGCTATTTTCCTATTTTTTGAGTCTTTCCACGTACTTTCCTACGTAACGTAGCCTTCATGCTCATTGGACGCGCTCTATTTTTCTCTCTCTTCATATGGCCCTCCAAATGACCTCTGAAATTTCCTAATGAATACGCAGCACGCAATAATGGAGCTCACACTTTGTCAGCAGCCCCCCGCCACGCCCGTGTCAGCCTAGCCTTGAGCTCAAAGACCAGCGCGGAGCACCATGCACTGCACTGCGAGGTCGTCGACCTCGCCTGCACCGCTCCTTGCCTCCAGGCTAAACACGATACCCATAACAAAATATCTCCCTCTCTCTCTCTCTCTCTTTCCCCTGCATCTTGGCCGAGACAGATGTCATCCCTTTTTCTCTCTCCTCCGCGTGGCAGGCCCCAGCCTTTTCACTTCGAAGCCATGGAACGGATCTCTCAAGATTCCCATTAATTCACTAGCTTTGAAAAAATTGGGTAGACATATTCGAGGGAAAGGCTTTTGTACTACTATTTTTCTAGTGTACTACTCGAGGGAAAGGCTTTTGACTAGAGAAGACTCTTTTAGCATGTGTTTTTGATAGTACTAGTACGGCCGGTCGCTCTCTCGATCTCTCCCCCTTTCTCCTTCTTTATCGCGTGCAAAGGAGCTTGTTTTTGTTTTGGACTTTAACCTTCACTTTGCATATTGCGACACGTGTAAAGGGCTTCCCCTTCCGCCATATTATATTAGTGGATGGGATTGCCCCAACATCAAGAGCTTCTGTGAGGGAGGCACCGTATACCTAGCTAGGTACGATTGGGGGCAGGGGGACCCCGGCCGGCCCGGTGGGGGGGCCGGGGTCCCCCTGCCCCCAATCGTACCTAGCTAGGTATGCAGTGCCTCTCGAGCAGAAGCTCATGATGTTATTCATTGTATGAAAAACACTAGAAAAGACTCCGTTTTCGTGTACTATTTCCATGTAATGAATGCATACTTTCTATACTTGCATACTGAGTATGAAAAGATAATTCTTCAAAACAGACGAGTATGGGGTACCCAATCCTAGAAAATGGAAAAATCGCTCATTAGTTGGAGGTAGAAAAGGGAAGGGAGAGAGGTAGATAGGAAAGTGAAGGGTAGGGGACAGGCTACGTGTAGGGCATGCCCCTCTCTTGCCCTTTTCATCTCTCTCTCTCTCTCTCTCTCTCTCTCTCTCTCTCTCTCTTACACACACACACACGCGGTTGTCCCCCAGAGCCTCAGACAGGTCTCGATCTGTCTCTCTCTATCGAGATAATTGCTTACCGGGGGGGGGGGGTTGTTGACGTGTAGGGGAGAAGGGCGACGCTCTTGTAGAAGATGGAGGCCGCTCTTGTCGCTAGGCTGGGCTCCTGTGAGGGTCAGAGAAGGCAGCACGTCGCAAGTGGATGAGGTCTCCCATGGGAGGGCACGCTGTGTGCAACAGGAGTAGTGCACACAGGACCAGCGAGGTGCATAGCATAGGCCTCGCAGTTCCTTACAGAAGATTCTAGGGAATCTTTTGAAGTAATGAATTTGATTAGTAGTGTCCTAGTAGGGGGTAACAGACGAGTATGTTAGACGTATGGGAATAGGCCTAAGTTCCTTGGGATTAAAATCAGTGAGACGAGCAATTACAAATGGGGTTGCAAAGCATGCGAAGGCAGGAGATGATGATGAGGCCGGAGAAGGCGAGGAGGAAGCCAAGCACAAGGAAGGCGCGCGGGGAATAGATGCCAGGGTCTGACAAGGGGACGCGCTCATGTTGGGGCTGAAGGGAGTCGAGATCGCAATCATCGCCACGCCATATAAGTTCCGCAATGTTCTCGTAGAAGAAGTCAGAACAGCAACATCAAAAGGATGGAAGCTGGCATAAATAGAGCGTGCGCCGGCTGAGCAAGGAACTGTACATGATTGTGAGCTGGTGGTGTTCGCAGCTGTGGCGCAGACCAGCATGTTCACAGGTGGGGGCCGGTCTCCATAGCCGGCCTGGTCACCGCGGGCTTTATCGTAAGTGCCCTGGACAAGCTTCGCCGAATGGGCGAGCAACAGCAGCAGGTGCTCTTTTTTCAAACTCGTCAGAATGCCGGCAGCTATTTCAGCCTCATCGCGTGTGGGATGCTCTCCTTCAGGCTTTTCAGCGCCTTGGCCTTCTGGCCAGCTCCATCGACTGCCACAGCGAAGGAGGCGCTGGCTGTAGTGCTGTCTCGGTCGACTGGCCGCCGGCGTCAGCGGACGGCGGCGCTGCAGCGAAATGGGGAGAGGAATTACCTGAGGAAGACGTTGTGGTGCTACTGTCTTGGACCAGTGTGCTCTCTTGTGACACGGCCTGGAGCACCATGGAAGCCTGGAATACAATGCATTTCGATCCTCACACTAGAATTAGACTCCATTCCTCCCTTCCTTCATCGATCTCCTCCCCCTCTCTCCCTCTCTCTCACGCGCACGCACACACAGACACACTTGTAGAATCCGCAGAACTCATTCCAGCTCTCGACTTCTTACTGATCCCAAGTCCATCTATCTCTCTCTCTCTCTCTCTCTCTCCCTTCCCGGCCATAGCTGCAGACACAGTTCCTCGACCTTGGTCTCCGTGGAGAGATATAAGTTCCTTCTCTTGCCCTTGATAAAAGTAATGCTGCTTGGTGGCTCAAACATCACATCAAGGATACGGAAAGCTTGACTGAATTGCTCGTTTGATTCGCCTTTAACCCCTCGCTCTCTCTCTCTCTCTCTCTCGATCTCTCGACCATCGTATGGGATGTCCCGTGACATGTTACGTAGATCAATGAGATGTATAATGTTTAACAACATAGGATTAACAACATAGTAGTTCAATTGTGCATAAAACCATAGTATTGGTTACCCTAAGGTGTACTACAATTTTTACAAAGAGATGTTAGAGATGAGAACACTAAGCTAATGCAACGTCTCAGAGAAATTTAGTGAGTGTTAAGACGTGTGGACATGCAAGCTGTTAACCCTCACGGCACACGGACACCCAATGATCTATAAACGTTGTATTATTTAGAGTCAGGTATCGGATTTGTCGGACCAATAGGAACAGGGTAAAGGTGATCGCCGATGACAGGCGCACTCTAACTGGAATATTCAAGGAGTTAGTTGGCTAAGTATGGACGTCCAAGTGTGAATGGGGTGAGCTCATATAACCACATTGAGGTGTTGACGGATCTACACTCTGGCCACGCCTACTATGTAGGATGGATAGAGATTGTACAATCCACCTCTAGTGCAACGAGCATCGAAGATCAACAGAAAATGATATGTAATGTTATCCATGGCATTATTCAATCAGAAAGGCAAATCGAGGGGTAAATATACTCTCAACTGGCCCCATGAGATTTCTGGATACGAGCAAGGCTCAACAACCTATTCTATCACAAATGGAGACTCCTCTAATGAGTCTCATGGACCCATCTTACGTCATTTCACCTGGGGTCTCTATGCAATCTGAGCCTCCGAGCGACAACTTTAGCTTCCCTAACTTGGCTCAACCCTCTATTAAGGAAAACACAGTGCTCACTCCAGGGATAGGCCTGACAGAGAATGTACCGATGACATCTACGGTTAGCGCAGTGCCACTACCTAGTGTCGTAGTACCTAATATGGGGCCTCGACCGTATGTGCCTCTAGCCCCTTATGCACACATGGACCCCACACCTCCAATTGTACCACTTGTTTATGCTCCTCGAGTGCCGCTCCCTAGCCCTTATCCGAGTGGACCTATGCCCGGTTATGTTCCATATCTTGCATCATCCACACATATGCCAAGACCGGTACCTGTCCCTCTCCCACATATGATTCCAAGAGTACCTCCACCGGCCTTGCGTCCTCACATAGGTGACTTGGCAGCGTTTGCTCAAAACCATAGGTCGATCTATCGCGGAAAATATGCGTCATGCATCTGATAGAGAGCTTAGAAGTAAGGCAGTACAAATTGCCAAACTCACGCAAAAATTCAATGGGGACGAAGATGCTAGAAAACACATTGAAGTGTTTGAACAAGTATGTGATTCCTTAGGGGAACGCAACGAACTACATAAGTGCAATGCCTTAAGCTTGACATTAAGTGGGAAGGCTGGAGATTGGTATAGAACCCTAAGGGTGGACGAGAAAACAATCTACCCTACCCTTCGAAGGTTGTTTCTAAAGGAGTACATACGAGAAGGTGTGCTTTGGGGTGTAGCATCTCAGCTACAGAAGGCCGAACGTAAGGAAGGAGAGTCATTAAGGGACTTCATTAGTCATCTAAAGCACTTAAACTCTCGCTGCCCTGTAAATAAGCGCTTCAACAATAACCAACTGCTTGATCGATTCATTCGAGGGTGGAGGAAGGAAGGAATCTATAATGGACTAGTGATTAGAGGTATCACAACCTGGGAAGATGTCACTGCCAATGCAATCCAATTAGAGGACAACTTGATGATAGCAGGCATGAGGGTGTCTACTGACACGAGATCCACTAGCTCACAAGCCATTGAGTATGAGCCCATGACTGCAAATCCCATTGCCAATGAGCCAAAGGTATTTGAGACATTCTTGATAGACCTCACCAAGGCAATCCAAGAGTCTCTTGAGGATAATCGACCCCCTCAAAATAGTCACATGTATCCAAGAAGGGAGCAAGAATGGTGTTCCATTTGCTTAGGTCCACATAGCACTAGTGAGTGCCCTACGTTTAGAGTAAAATTTAATGGAACTTGCAACGCATGTGGTAGGTATGGTCACCAAGCTAAGGATTGTTTAATGATCAAACGTATGATGGCAAATAGACCACCTGTAGCCTGGACGGATGCACCTCGAGCTCCTGTATTGATGCCTGCTCCACTTGTTGAGCAACTACCGCAACACATGGTCCCTAGATCTCAAAATGTTGTACAAGCTACACCGCTACCACCTCCTGTGCTAGGACCGTAGCCCCCGCATCCAAGAGTCGCCCCTATGAACCAAGTGGGTTGCGAGCCATCTAATGCTTATGCAGATGGCTGTGAGGAGGAAATAGACACTAGTATTGCCTACGGACTTGATACATTGGAAGAGTGTCCTATATACTACATGGAAGATTGTTGGGGGCAAGTCAAGCCGGTTTATCAAGCTGCTGCTCTCGCATCCAGAGGTCAAAATATCAACACCCAGGCTAGGAGGCCACCTCTTCAATGCTACGAGTGTGGTGGACCACATCGGGCAGCGGAGTGCCCTATTAGGCTGCAAAAGAATGCTGCACAGATGCAAATGAATCAAGGGAGCACGTCTGGAATGCCAATACTCACATGTAATCGTTCTGGCATAGATCACTTGATTGCCCAATGCCCCTATAACCCAAATGCGCCTAAAATCACACCCCTAAATTTGGTCGAAATTGCTAGTGTGACATCGCCAATACCACCCGTCGCACCCGCTTATGCGATTACACGGTCCATGCTTCAAGGGCCAGGCCATATCCTCGAAGAGAGAGATACCGCGTCAATTATCCAAGCAAAGAAAAAGAAGACACGAAGGAAGAGGTCGCAGAATACGGGAAATTCAAAGCCAAGTTTCAAAACAAACATAGGAACAGGAGATGACCCCGTGTATATGAATGACCTCAAGGATGATTCAGATTCAATCGAGACAATGGAGACTAGAACCAATACCACAAAGGGAAAGACCGACAAAGAAAACCATAACATGGAATTAAATGAAAACCGAATAAGAGAAAACCATAAAGAGCCTCTGAAAACACCACAAGTGTTTCCAAATCCAATCCAAGACCCCCAAGATAAACCGCAGGGGCAAAAAGGGAAGAATCGTAAAAAGAATATTGGGGCGTACCCAAACCCAGTAGACGAGATTGAGCAGGTGAAACATCTAAGAGGTTTAGTGGAGGAGACTCAAAGGAAACTAGAACCAGAACCCATGCATGTCAAAATTCATGACACAGTGTTTCCCACGCAAGTTCATCCACCCCACATGAACCATAGACCGTTAGCCATATCTAGTATCATCCAAGAAGGGAGTGAGGACGGGACATCAGAAAGTGAGCATACACCTTTCTTGTTGGAAAGGATGTTTAACGAAGGAATACCTGATCCCATTGAGGAATATGAGATTCCATCCTCACCAGTTCCTAGTCAAGGACCTACACCCTGCAAAATGCCAATGAATGTTGCCAAACTGGTGGACTTCATGTCTTCTGAGGCCCGAACCACGATCATAGCAAAGCTGTATGGAGATCCTGAGTTATTCTTTGCACTTCGAGCATTCCTTAACGAAGAGCTACAAACGGGATTACCGCAGTTTGCGCAACCAAATAGGCCTGACTCGATTATGATTGATGAGAAAAATCATGTGCAATCACTTGACTTAGATGGACACGAGTCTGTGATCGAGGTACCCATTAATGAATTAGGGCAGTATTTTGAAGGCGACGAGTCTAATGCGACCCTACCCATCACTACCAAGGGATTAACTATAAAGGGAATTCTTGATGGTGGTGCGGGAGTTAGCATCGTTACAAAAGATTGTTGGGAATCCATGGGAACACCCCGCCTCAGTGTTACAAACATTGTGGTAAAGATGGCAAATGGCACCATAGCCAAACCTATGGGGATGCTCAAGGATCTTAAGATCAAAGTTCTAGGACACAAGGTACGACATACGTTCATTGTAATGGATTTCTCTAAACACCTTATGTCATATGAAATGATTTTAGGACGACCATTCATGAGGGAAGCACAAATGGTTCATGATTGGTCTAAAAATCATGTCTATTTGCAATTCCAAGACTCTGTACTTAGAGTGGATTTGGTGACTGGTAAGGTACACCCCTTAGGGAGTAAAACCATTATTGATCATCTCTCCGACACCACAGCTCACTCGGACCCACTACAATATTGTTACACTTGTAAGAAGGATACAGACATTGGCCAAGATTCTCCTTACATGGATGTGTTACCGGGTATGACGGAATCAGACAACGTAGACTGGGTACACCTAGCTGCAACCATAGATACCTGGGGAAATAGAGGAACCACTTGGGTCACACCAGAGGGGGAAGAGGTACCACAAATTGCACCTCTGAACATGATAAGTGCCATACATGCATCTTCTAAGGGCAAGGCAATTGTAGACCAATCTGACAGTGACACCGATAGCTCAATAGAAGACTTTGACCAGCACGACTCAGACACGGACTCCCAGAGTGAAACGGATTCTGAATCTCATGAATTAGAGAGTGGAGCAAGTTCAGAGTCAAAACATTCAGAAGGACCGAGCACATCAACCGATGATATCTCCTCCGAGAGTGAAGAGGACACCAACGAGGACTCCTTTAGTGAGCCAGATCTAAATGCAAATCAAAAGCAGGTCTCAAATAAGAAAAAGAAAAACTTTAAGAGGTGTTGATATCGAGCCAATGTACATGCTAGGATAAAAAAGAAGAGATCCTCGACAGAATGGCTCAGTTATATAGGAGCATGTGATGCTCATCGAAAATTGGTAGACGATTGGGGTGAATATCTCCAAAATGTTATGTGGTGTAGACCGCGACCCCATGACATAGCCCAATTAGAGATCATAGACAAGACAAAGTTGATCCGCACTGCAAGGAGGCATCAAAACCAAGAGTTAGCTCGACAACACAAGAAAGCAGAAATGGAAGCACAGACCAAAGCACAACCAGAATCCACAGACTTGCATCCTGCACCAGAACATTTCAAATCTTACACCACAGGGGAAGCAAAGGTTGTGTACACAAAAGCCCAAAGAATACCTATCGATGGGAATAATGGAATCTATGATGGTCCGGCAATAGTTAAAGAAATAGAATTAGCCGACCTCGGTGAAGAATCTAAACCTGTTTTTATTGCCCAAGACCTCACAGAAGTTGAAGAGGCGGTCCTCAAAGAGCTTCTCAAGGAATTCAAGGACGTATTCGCTTGGACGTACCATGATATGAAAGGTGTTCCACCTTCTGTGGTCCAACATACAATCCCTATGATTAGCAGTGCGAAGCCCGTACAACAAAGACCCTACCCGATGAATCCTAAGTACGCAAAGATCATTCAAGAAGAACTAGAAAAGCTTATCAAATGTGGGTTCATATATCCTATTGAACACTCTGAATGGGTGTCTCCAATAGTTATCGTGCCAAAAAAAAAAGGGAAACTCAGGGTGTGCATGGACCTCAAAAAAGTTAATGCAGCTACTAGAAGAGACCATTACCCCCTACCATATTCCGAACATGTACTCGAAAGAGTTGCAGGCAAGGAAGCTTATAGCTTTCTAGATGGGTACTCAGGCTACAACCAAATCACGATAGCGCTAGAGGACCAAGCTAAAACTGCCTTCATCACAGAATTTGGCGTGTTTGCATTTCGTGTGATGGCTTTTGGCTTAACAAATGCCCCTGCTACATTCCAACGATTAATAAACACTGCTTTTAAAGAATATTTGAGAGAGTTTTGTGAAGCTTTCTTAGACGACCTTTGTGTTTACTCTTCTTGGAAAGAACATCTATCATGTTTGCGGAAGGTGTTTGAAAAGTGTAGGTTATATCGTATCTCATTGAACCCGTTCAAATGCCAATTTTGGGTCAAGCATGGAGTTATTTTAGGGCATATAGTATCTAAGAATGGTATCTCAACCGACGGGAGCAAAATTAAAGTGATTCTAGAGTTACCACCACCAACCAATTACAAGGGAGTTCAAAGGTTCATGAGACACGTGGGTTATTATCGACGGTTTATTTTATTTTTCGTTGAGATAGCAAGTCCTTTGTACAAGCTTCTCATTGAATTTAAATGGACTGAAGAGTGTGACCAGGCCTATGAACAATTGAAGAAAACACTAGCAAGTGCTCTGATTTTAAGGACACCTAACTGGGATGTCATTTTCCATGTGCATATTGATGCATCAAACTTTGCTATTGGGTGTGTTCTCACTCAACCAGGAGAACATAAATTGGACTATCCCATTAGCTTTGCAAGCCGTCAATTGAACGATGCTGAAAGGAACTACACCACTACAGAGCGAGAAGGTTTAGCAATGGTTTATGCAGTAAAGAAATTTCTCTACTACCTTCTGGAAAACAAGTTTGTATTTTATGTGGATCATCAAGCATTGCTGTATCTGGTAAACAAGCCATGCTCCACAGGAAGAATCACACGATGGTTGTTAATGCTTCTGGAGTTTGATTTCATGATTGTAGTGAGACCCGGTAAAAGGCACGTCATGGCTGATCATTTGTCTCGCATACCCAATGGTGAAGCCCCTACAGGAGTTGATGATGAATTACCCGATACTTCCCTATTCATAGTTGAGACTATGTCTGAATGGAGTGAGAACATTGTTAACTTTTTAGTTAATGGTTTTCCACCCAAGGAACTTCGTAAGGATATCGCTCGAAGGCTAGTAAAAGAATGTGAACCCTATTGTTTGATTGCCGGAACTCTGTATAGACTAGGCAAGGACGATATTCTTAGGCGTTGTGCCCGTGAGGATGAATATTTGTATATCTTGCAAGAAGCACATATGGGCATAGCAGGAGGACATTTTTCAGGAGACCTGACTGCTAGAAAGGTGCTGCAATCAGGCTATTGGTGGCCAACTTTATTTAAGGATGCATCACTTTTTACAAAAGGGTGTGATGAGTGCCAACGTTACAAGACCACACAGCGCAAAGAGTGAATGCCCTTGCATCCTATTAAAGTAACCCAACCATTTGAAAAATGGGGCTTAGACTTTGTAGGTCCAATTAGTCCCGCAACTCGTGACACTCAATCTCGATATATTCTAGTTGCTACGGACTATGTAACAAAGTGGGCTGAAGCTAAGGCTTCACAAAAAGCAGACGCGAGGACAACAGCTAAGTTTATTTTTGAGAACATTATCACAAGATTTGGTTGCCCTTTTGAAATTTTTAGTGATAATGGTACCCATTTTATAAATGAGGTAATAAGAGAGCTTACCACGACCTTTATGATATCCCACCATAAGTCTACACCTTATTACCCGCAAGCTAATGGACAAGCCGAGAGCACCAATAAGACTCTAATCTCTATTTTAACCAAGACGGTAGAAGCTCATCGCACTGACTGGGATTTGAAGTTGACATCTGCTCTATGGGCTTATCGTACTGCTTATAAAGTGGCTATTAATTGTACGCCATTCAAAATGGTATACGGCCAAGAAGCGGTTATGCCTTGGGAGTTTGTCATTCCTAGTCTTAGGGTAGCTTCGCAAGAAGGATGGAATGGTAACCCCTTAACCGAGCGTTTTTATATCTTAGAAAACTAGACGAAGAGAGACAGTTGGCTGTGAAAAATGCTCTTGTGGAAAAGGATAGGAGAAAGAAGTGGTTTGATCGCCATGTGAAGGATAAGGACATCAAAGTTGGTGATAAAGTCCTTATGTATGGAGTACGTAAAGAGAAGAAAAAGTTGAAATATGTTGGTAAAGGACCATATAGAGTATGTGAAATTACTCCACAAGGTACCCTTCGTATGGAAACTCTTGATGGAGTTGAAACCATTGGATTCCTCAATGGGAGTAAATTCAAAAGATATTATGATCCTTTAAGCCAAGAAGAACTACGGGCCATTGATCAAAAGAAGGCCGCCAAAGCACAAACCGAGTTAAACAAGATACAAGCTCAAGCTGAGGCTAAGGAGCGACAACAACGTATAAGACAAAAACGAGAGGCAAACCTTGGAGTCACAAATGCATTCCACGTGGAAATCAAAGAGGATTGGTTGGACTCTGACACACCTCTACGATACCCTATTGAGTTAAATAGTGCCTATGGAAAAGTGCTATATAACGCCTTATTGGACACGGGTGCTAAATATAATCTGCTATCCTATGGGGTGTGGTGTCAGTTAGGGAAGCCACCTCTATCTGAGAGTATTATCCAAGTCAAGGGTGTCAACAAGAAAAAAACTATGGTTTTTGGAATCTGGCACACTTCTGTCCGTTATGACAATGGAATTGTAGCTCAAGACTTTTTGGTCATGCCTACTGGAACTATGGAGGGTAATATAAACCTAGGACGCACGTGGATGATAGCCACCAAATGCACTATTGATTGGGGGACTGGGGGTGTCACAACGCAAAAACCAACTCTTATCCCTACCACTCAAGCCATAGTCCCTGAGATATTGCCTAAGGAAATAAAACCCAAGACATTGCATGTCCAGGAGGTTGAACCATACGTCTCCATAGCCCAACTCTCTAGATCTTCAACTGATGTAGTTGAAAGAAAGCTTGAGACACACAAGAACCATCCTAATATAACAAAGAAAGCATACAAGTGTGTCCCTAAAGCTTCTTTAGTAACCATGGCTGATGCTAAAAAATGGAAGCCTCGTAAGAAACGTCCCACTCGCTCCAAGAAATGTAAGAAAACGTGGCGCTGGATTCCTAAACGACTATTAAAAGCCCAAGGATACTATGATGGAAATGAGCAAATTTGGGTACCTAAACGTAAGATGTGTCCTTCCCTATCGACAACAAACCCATATGAGTCAAACAGTGTAACGCTAAAGCCAATGTCAGACCATGGGAAGGGAAAGATCACATAATGCTACGTACACACCTAGTCCAGAGCTAGTTTGGGCTCCAAGGCAAACCCAATTTATTCCACCTAGCTCAGGAAGGGGGGAGTTCCATGAAGCTTCTAGCTCCTCATGTAATACATCCATAGAAGTAAAAGCTTCTACGCAGCCTCCATCTATAGTAATGGACCTCAATGAAGCTACAAAAGAATCCACACCTCTCAGTGTTCAAGAATCACCTGATGAACCACTTCAAGTTCGATCCTGGGAGAGTACCTTACCACCCTTGCAACTTGACGAGGCACCTAGGGTAATAGAAAACTACTGGCAAAAATCCTCACCTATTACTAACTGGAACAATTGGTTTCAAAGGGTGACAAACTCATTTCAAACGGTATGATCTACCCAAGGAAGGGGGGAGTGTTTGTGGACATCCATCATTCACTTGCTTCCCTCTCAACCTTTCTCCCTGACCTCTTAATCTTCGATCTTAGGGAATGTATATATAAAGCCTTATACTCACAAAAACAAGATAAAAAAGTAAAAGAGCAAGAGCCATCACACAAATCATAAAAACAAATTATGCACAAGAACACGACCCTTGTAATATTTTCACTCTAACCATCATCTATTTGCGTGTACAGATATGGCTAGTACGCTAGAGTCATCCACTCTTGCCTTGGGTGAGAGGTACCCTCGTTACTTTTCACAAATGTTTCACATGGTCTTTCCAGTGCTTGCATGTGAATGGGATTTGATAGGTACGCTAGCATGTGAGAGGAATTTTGAGGAGTTAGAATGGATGATACGTCTCTTGACCACGTCTGATCCATACTTAGTAGAGAGTGTTTCTCCCATTGCACAAGCCTACCCTTTTGACTAAGATGACTATAGGTGTCTAGCGACCTTCTTAGTAAACATGGGCACCTATGATGAAGAAGAAAATTTACATGACTACACGGATGGCACATATGGTCTCATGGATGATGACTTTGTTTATCTCGACGACGATGATAGGGGTTTAGCCTTAGGGTTTCCCCCCAACCTCTACAATATCCTATTCCCTTGACTCTTTAGGGGGAGTGCAAATAATTAGGTTAGGGTTCCTTATGTTTTTTGTTGTGTTCAATAAGTGTTGGTACCTTTTCCCACTAATGTGCCTCCTGGAGGTATTCCTTTTGTTTCCTAGTGTGTACATGAGCTTGTTGCTATTGATAGGATTTGGACCTTCATGGAACCTTTCTCTCGTTCACACTTCAAATCAAGCGCGACCATCAACACAAACAGGTGTTTTATGTCCATTAGCATTGCCCTTATCTTTTTGCATCCATGTTTGTCTGCTTTGATTGTGATTGGTAGCATAATATTCAGCGCATTTGCTTAGTATCAAACATTTAATTCAATGTAATGTTTTGTCATAATCACTTTTCTAGGTTTAAAAATCAAGCAGTCCGACTAAGCTAGTTTGACCAAGCTAGGTATTAGAAATCTTCTCTTAATACCATGGGGAATGCCTTCCTAATAAGCAATGGTTACTTAGGTTCTAATCGGATTTAGGCAGCATTGTGTGAAATGTACTAGGGCTTTCTAGTGGGCTTAATCCTATTGACCTTTAGCTTAAGTATTATAAAGGGAGTTTACTAATGTGATGAGCCTTGGGAGGGTAACAGTGTTATATGACCCCCCAAAGCTACAAAATTAAAATGCTGAAAATGAACAAACAAAAAATCAAAGTGCCACAATGTAAAATTTTAAGCTGGAAGAGAAATCCCTGCTTAAATTGTTACTTCACTCACATGTATCGCCTATGGTACTAGAGCCCTAGAGGCTCCCAGTGTGGGCGCTTTTCCTTGAAAAGCAAAAAACCCAAGGCATACAAAATAAGCACACACATCAAAATTGAATCAATGTGAAAAGACTTTGGGGGGTCAAAGAAAAGGTAATCAGTCAGGCGATGATTTCATGAGAAATTCCTTTTATCGTAGCTTAACTACAAGGTCTTCTAGGTATAGCCTCTAGTCAGCCCTCGAACATCAAATACTTGGCTCTCGCTATTAAACAACTTAATTGACCAGAAAAAATTGAGAAGTTATCCATGGTATTAATAGTCGAGCTCTAGTGCCTTTTGACCGTTAAATTAGCGACCCCGGACTTGTTTAATTTTTTACCTTTACATCTGTTTATGCATTTGATTATATTGCAATTTAATGTTTATTGCTGAAAAATTGTCTAAAATTCTGTTGCCAATCAATTTGTCTGTGTATTGCATATGATTTTTAATTGTATATGATAATGCAATTACTGTGGCAATGCTGTTTGATTTTGCAGTGATTGAAGAAGACTACCCACATCCATGTCGACTGCTCTCCCATCTCGACGAACGAGCTTCAACTGGATAGCTTCCGAGGAAAGAATCTACATCAGGAAGGGGGGCATGTTAACCCTCACGGCACACGAACACCCTATGATCTATAAATGTTGTATTATTTAGAGTCGGACCAATAGGAACAGGGTAAGGGTGATCGTCGATGACAGGCGCACTCTAACTGGAATATTCAAGGAGTTAGTTGGCTAAGTATGGGCCCCCAAGTGTGAATGGGGTGAGCTCATATAAAAGACACTAAACCTAATTTTTACTCATTCTCTCATTGTGCAATAGAAGCCGCTCTTGCTCCATCTCCACCTTCTCCTTCACCATCTCCTTGTGTGTGTGTGTGTGTGTGTGTGTGTACGTGTGAGAGAGAGTGTGAGAGTGTGTGTGTGATGGAGCGTTGCGGCGGCACGACGGCGGCGAGGCGGTTGAGCGCGGCGTAGCGACATCTCCCTCTTCTTAGCGGCGCGGGAATCCTTCATTCGCAACTACGTAGGAAGGTGATTGACACACCATTCTTCCTTGTGAGCTTGTCTGTTGTATGACTGTGTGCTAGGAGCCTTTGTGGCTCGCACACGGCGCGTAGCAAGTCCCTAGACGTGACACAAGCATGTACTTATATGGAGTGTTGGGATACGCACATCCATATGTGCTTCTAACACTGGAATTAGTTGTCTTAAGAGATCAACTCCAATTCCATTTTGGCGATCACGGTGGCTCGAGCTGAAGCTCGTTGACTGAAAGACTCTTCTCCCAGTTGGAAGTTTCAACAATGGCACCTAAATCCACTCGTGGCCGGAAATCCACCATTTGTGTTGATCCCATTCCTGAGGAGTCAGGAAGAGAGTCTGATCCCAAGCAAGAGAAGATGACTGACATTGAGGCTCAGAAGGAGCATAGTCAAGCTGATGAGGCGCAGGAATGACAGCACTCCAGCCATTATCGACACTGACGGGCAAAACGGGAAGCACGGAAAGCCAAGAGTTCCAAGAGTTCTTAGTCCCGACAGAGAGATGACGATACAAGGAAAGTAAAAGTAGTCACCATACATCTAGCAGACAAATCAAAGAATACATTGACACTGAGACAGAGATAGAGATTGACTGGGATGCTGACACTAAAAATTGCAAGAAGACTCATAAGCGCCATTCTGAATCCAAGAAGAGAAGTGGCGGGATCAATAGTAATCGAAATGATTACACAGCTTCCCTGAAAATTTCTTTTCCAATATTCAAGGGAGGGAAGAAGGATGATCCAGGCGTTCTCATACAGGCTTTCAAGCAGTATACCGAACTGAAAAATATTGATGAATATGAATGGGGGGAATATTTTCCACAAACCTTGAAGGAGGGAGCAAGGAAATCGTATTACCATTACTCTGCCTGCCAGCTTTGATGATACAAAAAATTGCTTAAAGCCTTCAGGTTGGAATATTTCAACAATAGAGGGGATGAAGATATTCTTTGTGAACTAGATAAGATCAAACAGAGAAATTTATCAGTCCGCAGTTATGTGGAAAAGATCAAGGAGCTAACTAGGCAATTACAGGAACCGCCATTTGAGAAGAGGTTGAGGGCATGGTTTCTGAATGGGTTCAGAAGAAAAAAGCTTAGGAAACAAGAGGTACCAGCCCCTACCAAGAAATTCAACGCTCTGGTCCAAAGGGCATTAAAGCTGGAACACCAAGCCAAGAAGGAAAAGAGCCACAAGAAGCAAAGGACCAGTAGCAGTAGCTCTGCTACTGAAAGTTCTGATTCCAGTGAGGTGTCCAGTAGCTCCGAGAGCAGCTCTAATGAACGAGCCAAGGAGAATTCAAAAAAAGGATCTTGGACCAAGAAAATTGCAGCAATGGCTAGACAGATTGCCGAAATTAGCCACACAAGACAACCAGTTTGGAAGATGGAGACTTGGTGTTCAAAATGCAAGTCCAAGGACCATATCTCCAATGAAGTCCACAATGTACCTATTGTAAGGCTTTTGGTCATCTATGGAACAATTGTGGCATCAGAATTCACCACTTTAAGAAAGGCAAAGATCTGTCAGTGGTTACCTACACTAAACCAGTGAAGGTAGAACCAGTCAAAGAAGTTCAAGAGGATGTGGAACTAGCGGCTAAAATCACGGAGGATTTAGCCAAGAAGCTGCCAGAGTAGCCAGAAAGTTCCAAAGCTAGAGTCATTCAGAAAATACCAGCCCAATCAACTGATAAAGATCAGTCAGTACCGGCCATAACTTAGACCATGCTGGGTGTGGTACATGGACTAGCTGATAAACTAAGAGTGGATGAAAAGAGTGGAAGCACTGCAAAAGAAGAATGGCAGTATAAAGATACCAGTTCTTCAAGCTCTGACAATCAGTTTGACCAAGAGAGAGAAGAAACTCATGTGAAAATTTGTGATAGAATTCAGAAGCTGACTGTAGAGCTGGAGGATATCAAAAAAACCTTGCCTGAGGTGGCCAACTTTATCATACAACGCAAGAAAGCTGAGGTGGAGGCTAGAATAGTGGACCTGACGGTAGTCCGAGATGATGATGTTCCACTTATTCACGTGGACTACAAGGTTAGGAAGCAGTGGGGACCTCTCTCAAGTGTTATCTTGGATGGAGGAGCAAGAGTCAACATAATGGGAGTCCATCTCCAACAAAGAATGGGTATCACTAATATGAAACCAACACCATTCAAAGTACAAACGGCAGATCATAGAGTCGTACACGCGACGGGTATGATTGAAAATATGCAGATAAGAGTTGGGAGGGAGAAATTCAAAACCAGTTTCCTAGTTCTGGATGTGCAAGGGGCATATGGAATGCTACTAGGGCGCCCATGGTTGAGAACAACACATGCTTTTTATGACTATGCAAACCAAACATTAACCATAGAAGGGGCCATTGGTAGAATCCAAATCCAGACAAACAGTACTAGGAGTTGGAGAAAGGAACTAAGGCCAAAGGAGTTATGTCAGAAGTACATGGCCAAGAAGACCAAGCGAATGCTAGCGGCCATGAACATATTCCCTTTGGTAGAGATTGACTTGAATGCAGTCTTGCTGAATAAAGAGCACGCTGACAAGAGGAAAAGACAATTCCCTAATCAATTTACTGAAGTCAATACAAGGGAAAGAACAGTTCAGCTAGCTGGAAGGATGGTGGAACCAGTTGATACTGGTATGGTAGATGAACCAGTACATTCTGAAGAGTACCCAGTGGATCAGAATACTGATTCAAAAATGAATGGACCATCCTGGGATTACACAGAAGAATTGACCAAACGAAAAGGAGGCGGGCCTAATTGGTTGCTTCCAGATGACCAAGAAGTGGGAGAGTGGAACCTAGGATCGGAGGATAATCTTAGGATGATCAAGGTCAACAAGCACCTCAACCCGACAATGAAGGAAAAGGCACAGAAAGTGTTCTAGAACTATAAAGATTTGTTTTCCTGGGAACATACAGATATGAAGGGAGTGGATCCTGAAGTATGTCAGCACCGAATACTGTTGAAACCAAATGCTAGGCCAGTACGATTGCAGAGATACTGGATGAATCCCAACTATGCAAAGAAGGTCAAGGAGGAGATTGATAATCTTCTCAAGGCTGGGTTCATTACAGAAGTGGCAAGAAGCGATTTGCTATTTCCCATAGTCGTCGTTCCCAAGAAGAATGGAAAATTGAGAGTTTGTGTCGACTATAGGAAACTAAATGCCCAAACTATTAAAGATCCATTTCCCTTGCCTTTTACTGATATGTTTCTTGATGAGATCGCAGGATATAAATGTATAGCTTCATGGATGGTTATAGTGGCTATAACCAGTTACAGATCGCTCCTAAAGATAGAGCCAAGACCACTTTCATCACTAAGTGGGGAGCTTTCATGTATTTGGTGATGCCTTTTGGACTGTGCAATGCACCAGCTACCTTTCAACGGTGTATGTTGGAGATGCTTAATGAATTCCTTCATCGGTTCCTCGCCATTTTCATGGATGACTTTACTGTCTATTCAGATGAGGAACATCACCTCCTATTCCTAGAAATGGTTTTCAAACGCTGTCATGAGAAGCGGATTTGTTTGAATCCATTCAAATCTGTTTTTCTAGTATGGAAGGGACAGCGACTGGGACATGTGGTTTCCCACAATAGAATAGAGATGGCCAATGACAAAATTCAGTGTGTTCAGCAAGTTAAAGCACCCAAAACTGCTTCAGAGTTGAGCTCTTTCTTGGGTTATGTGAATTTCTATAGAAGATGTGTACATAAGTTTTCTTCTCAAGCAGTACCACTATATGAGCTTACAAAGAAGACCAGTAAGTTCAACTGGACTGCTGAATGCGAGAAGAGCTTCCAGAATCTGAAAAAAGCCATTATTAGTAAACCAGTCCTTAGGCAGCCAAACTAGGATATTATTTTCCACGTACATGTAGATGCTTTGGGATTGGCAATGGGGGAAATATTAGCTCAGCCAGACGGAAGAATTGATTATCCGGTTTATTTTGCCAGTCGTAGATTCAGTCAGGCTGAATAAGGCTATACAACTACTAAGAGAGAAGCCCTTGGAATGGTTTTCAACGCTACAAAGTTCATGCATCACTTGTTGGGAAAGTTATTCCATTTTTTTGTGGACCATCAGGCTCTTCTGTTTCTGATTAATAAATCCATTATTCAAGGCAGGCTGATAAAATGGATGATGTTTCTAATGGAGTTTGAATTCAGAATTTTCCATAAGCCTGGCAGAAACCATTGTGGAGCTGATTTTCTCTCAAGAAGTACGGAAGGATATTCTGAATCACCCTTGAGAGATGAACAAGTGGACGCTGATTTCAGTTAGAGGCAGAAGAATCGGATGATCCTAAATGGTATGATATTTATCAATTTCTTTCCCAAGGTGCCTTCCAAAGGATTGGAAGCAGAATTAGAAAAAAGCTATGATCATAAAAAGCCTGAAATTTACTATCATAGGAGGATTACTTTACCGACTGGGTGTTGATGGTATACTTTGACATTGTGTCCCTATGGAAGGAAGAATGCAAGTTATTTCATAAGTGCATAATGGAGAATCTGGTGGGGATATTTTTCCAACGAAGTAACCTACAAGAAAATTCTACAAGCTGGTCTGTGGTGGCAAACACTGATTGCTGATGTCAGAAGTTTTTGTAGAACTTGTGACGTATGCCAAAGAATGGGTCGTCCAATAGCTGCAGATATGACTCCTTTGATGACATACAACCACTTGGAGTGTTCATGAAATAGGGACTAGATTTTATGGGACCTCTTAAGAAGGTTACCCCCAAGAAGAACAAGTACATAGTAATGGCTATGTGTTATGTAGCTAAGTTGGTTGAAGCTAAGGCTCTTCCTGAAAATACAGCCAAGTCAACTGCAAGTTTTCTCTTTGAGAATATTGTCTGCCGATATGGATGTCCAGTAGAGATTGTGACTGATCAAGGAACACATTTTATCAATGACACTATGGAAATCCTATTGAATATGCTTTCAATCAAGCATCGGAAATCTACTCCTTACTATCCTAGATGCAATGGATAGGCTAAAAGTAGCAACAAGACAATAAAAAATATTCTCACTAAGGTGGTGAAAAAGAAACCATACCAATGGGATTTGAAACTTCAGACTGCTCTATGGGCTTATAGGATAGCTTATAAGGTCACTACTGGAATGACACCATTCAGAATGGTGTATGGAACTGAAGTTGTGGTTCCTATGGAGTTTGTGATCCCAAGTCTAAGAATGGTTGTGAAGTATGGCTTAGACTTCAACCACAATCTTAAAAAAGGCTAGATGAACTCAGACAACGGGCTATGTTGGAACAAGAAATTGTTCAACAACGAAGGAAGCACTGGCATGATCACCGAATTAAAGTTCGGGAATTTCAAAAAGGAGATTTGGTGCTTCTATATCAGTCTAGACTGGGTCCAAAGAAGCCTAACCTGAAGATTTCCTAGGCAGGACCATTTGAGACAGACTAGGTCTTCTCTAATGGCACAGTCAAACTGAAAGATTTATTTGGATTATTGTTGCCAGAAGTATATAATGGGACAAAGATCAAGATTTATTATTCAGAGGCTAGAGAAATTGGGCAAGAACAAGGTACTAAGGAACTGGACCTTGCTGATCAAGAGATACTAGAATCATACATTTTTGGGATTTTTCATGTGCAACCAGTTTCAATTTCAGAACCAGTACCAAAAGAACCAGATCAGACTGATCTTAGAATTAGTACCATTATGGTCGAGCCAGACTGGAAACCTATCCAATATCATTGGGGGCACACTTTTCAATTTTTAAGCACCCAACGGTCAGATGGCAATGGGTCGTAGTCTTGTCCAATGCATGTCTGCCATGATAGCAGCGACGCACACAAGTCTAGGAATGGCGAGTGGTGGAGCTTTTATGGCACGAACACGTATAACAGTCAGGAGAGTTAGCATTTTTTCTCACAAATCCCCTGCGTGACGCTTTCCTACTTTTAACCATTCTCCATCGCCAAGCTCCGAGGTTTCTTCGCTACAGCCACAAACCTCAACCTCTGAAGAGACAGTTAACTGTCAGCTAGCTTTGCCAGTGACACCAGGGTACGGCTTTGACGCGACAAGTAAGTCTTCTTCTCCTTCGCCTGTTTCATCTTCTTCATAGTGTATGGGTAGAAGGAAACGCTCAGAGAAGATGCAGGAGTCTCTTAAGGAAACCCAGGCCATAGTTGCTACTGCAAAGGCAATCCTTCTCATCATACCGCATAGTAAAATCCAGCGTTATGTATTCACTGACCAAGCAATGACTCTGGTACAACTATGGGATCTCCGAGTTGTGTTGCAAGCTACAAGAATTGGTTTTGACGCAGATATCATCAAGCAAGTTCTTGATTCTTTTGACGCTGAAGATGGCAGTGCCATGGTAAATGGTAGAAAGGTGTCGGTGACATCAGAGACCATAGCTTTTGCATTCAGAATGCCCAACGAGCCCAAACCATCTGTGGCAACTCCACATCAGATAAGTATAGCCCTGAAGGAGGATGAAGCGGCTAAACGTAAGCGCAAGGCAGCTGGTCAAGGAGTTCCAATAGCAGGACTGGAAGCTTCCACTGCTTACAGGTTTGTAGCCGAAGCAGTAAGCCTTAAAAACAACCCAACGTGTGTCTTCGAAAAACTTTTTTCTATGCTATTGGCCAAGATATTGGATCCAAAGGTTCCTATTAAACTTTGTCAAATCCTCTTGCACAATGTACTCCAGCAAAACTGCCAAGCTAAAATCTCAAATTTTTTTTAAAGCTTGGTATGTTTGGAAATTTCTGTAATGGGCCACTGCTGCAGATGTTCATGAGAAGGTAAAAAAGGCTTGGAATGAAAAGCCAATTTCTGAACCCAAGAAAATTGAGCTGTCCTGAGACGACGAAGCAACTGACAGTCAGACTACTTCAACAGACTTGAAAAGAAAAGAAACTGAAGAACAGACTGGCAGTTCAAAGAAGCCAAAGACTACACTGACAAAGAGCAGTGAGTTTTTGAGGCAGATAGAAAGCCAGGTCAAGACAAGGAATACTGAGCCAGACAGAAAATCAATTTGCTCAGAAGACTGTGCCTAGATAGTCAGTAGCACAAAGTGCAGTTTCTACTGGTTCTGGAAAAGATCAGGCCAAGGTAGCCACTTCCGAGAAGATAGTAGACCAGTCAATGGACAAAGGCAAGAGCCACATGGACAAAGGCAAAAGGTCCAGTTTATTCGACTCTGCCATGTGGAGTTTCTACTCCAAATACTGAACACATTCTGTACCTGGTGAAACAAGAAGGTTGCAGCAAATGCTGACTCATCAATTGAAAGGGAATCTTCTGCTATGCAAAGCTGATTATGCAAATTTACCCTACATGGCTCCAATGACAATATATGAGCCTACTGATTCTCATCGAGCTACAGTTAAAGAAATATGTTCAGTGCTCATACAGTCTTCTTGGAATACCATTGTCAGTTGCATGGGACAACTGATGGAGGCTACTGGATCAGAAGGTGAAGTGAAAAAGCTTAAAGATGACTTGAATTAGGCTGAAGATCAGACTAAAAAGCTCCAAAAAGCCAGGGTACTGGAAGCTCATTCAGAAAGGGTTAATGAGTTGTTAAAGAAGAAGCTAGCTAAGGATGAATCTGAGATAATGATCATCAAGAATCAACAAAATGAAGAACTGAGAGCTGCAGAACGGGATGAAACAATGCTCAAAATGAAGCGGGTGGAATTCACCAACCTGTTCATTCGCCATACAGCTCTGAAGGCCTCTCTTACTGAAAGATACATTTATAGCAGCTTGACTGAAATTCTAAATCCAATAGGCAATGCTATTTTCGATTTAGAGAATTTGAAGTCCTTGATGGTGAGGCGGTCCGGTGCGGGCAAAAAGAAGAGTGGCCTCTAAGCACCCTTCTAGGATCCCATGCTGCTCAATTTTGGGGTTGGAAAAAACAACAAACACACACACAAACCCGCAACCTAACCCTACACAAATTTTGGGCACCAACTAGTTTTGGATGCGAACTAGGACGCGTAAAGAGAGAGAGAGAGAGAGAGAGAGAGAGAGAGAGAGAGAGAGAGAGAGAGAGAGAGAGAGAGAGAGAGAGAGAGAGAGAGAGAGAGATAGTGCTCGGGCTGCTTTGAAATGTATTGGCAGTGATCAAGAAAACACAATTATATATGTAAGAAAGAGAGAGAAGAGGGAGGGGGTGCTCCTTGCATTAATACCTTCTTACAAATCTGTCATGACCAATCAAAGTGAGATTAGTATTTGTTCAACATAGCTTGAGTAAATTACACCACAACACATCACAAGAAAAGCCACCCCAATCACTGTCTTAAGGCCAGGGGAGTCCTCTCCACCCTGTCGCCCTCTTACAGTATGTGGGATTTATGGCTAAATTGATGACAACACCCAGAGACAAGCTATCAAGAACTTGAAAAAAACACCAAGACACTTACACATCATTGTTGTCCATTACTTCACGTTGGAAGAGAGACAAAGTATCCAAGATTAGTCCAAATCCACCCTCCTTGGTTCAACAAATGTTGGGATTACACTAGTAGGAGAAATGATAGATTTCCTACTCTCAATTGAATGATCATTCTCTCTCTTACAATGGCATAGAGTTCCCTTGCTAATCACCCCTATTACAACACATGCACATGCATAAGACAATGAACTTCCACTCAAGAGCTCCTTCTAGAGAGGTTGAGCTTGGCTTCTCAAGCTATAGCATGGTGCTCTTGCTTATGACTCTCTCTTTTGTGCTAGCTACTACCTCCTTTTATAGAAAATTTGAGGGCTAGGGTTACTCCTCTAACCATGGTTGGGTTAGATTTTCAGCACTTATCTACTTTCTTTTGCTTGGAATTATCAAGAAGTTGGTGTGGATAGACGAAGAAGAGAGAGAGGAGAGAAGTGGAGGTGATAGTACTTTACATAGCAGGTTAGTGTTAGTAAATTAGTAGAGTTAGTATTTTTATTGATTTAAAAATGGAATTGGATATTTACAATGGAAGTATCCAAGCAGGATACAAATAAGGAAGAAAAAACTCTTAATAGGTAAGAAAATGTGGATTTCTTACAATGTTGATGCTCCAAGTGTCTTGTGTAGGGTCAATTTTGATGCTTGTTGACGGTCCACTAGCTTTGACGGTACGTTTTTTCTCCACTCTTGACCTTCCTTGGGAGCCAAGGTAAGTGAACATGAGTAATCAATCACCATGATGCTGTCTTTTAAGAAAAGAGGTTGAATTTTGTGGTTTTTTTAATAAATATGGGTAATATGGATAAGGAAAAATGAGACTAGGTGGTCAATTTTGGAATGGAAGTGTATGTAGGAGACATGAGTTCACCATGGTTTATCTTATTCTTCAAGGTTGAGAAGAAGGTGAGTAGGGTACAGAGAGGAGTGGTGAGAGAGATGGGGATGATGAGTGGAGAAGTGTGTGTGAAAGAGGAAAATGATAAAGTGGAAGAGGGAGTGTGGTTGCATAGCATGGGCAAACTGGGGTCCACTAATAAAATCATAGCTCACAGCTCGTAACCTCAAAAAATATGAAAAAATTTGAGGTAAAAGTTCAGCCCATGAGCTACAACTTTTGTTTGTATCACCTTTTCAAATTCAGAGAGCAAGTGATCTTTAAAAATTCAGCAAAATTGACTGTTTTTTTCCACTGCACAAAGTCCTTGTGGGGTGATTCTTTGGATGATTCTTTTGAATACCTCCAAGAGTGAGCCCTCCATAGTGCATGCATGCATTCCACATACCGTTGATTTTATTTGGTAGGTCTATAATTGAAGATATTGTTGAGATCATGATATAAGTGATTAGTACAACTAAGAAAATCAAATATTGAGGGGTCTAAAAAAAATATATACATGTCAAACATAAATAATATAGGTGGAAAAAATATAAAGGGGTCAAAATAAATCTCTCTCATTATAAGTCTACCATAAAAAGATGAATAGTTTTGGCGTTCTAATTATGAGAGTAATAGAGAAAAGATGTAGGAAGGAAAAAATCACAATAGTGAAAAAATATACACATAAATAGAACTAGTTTTTTTGGATTTTTGTTGGGATGGAGCTACACCAAAAATAAGAGAAGCTTGCATGAAATTATTTTTATATGGAATAAAGAGTATGCAAAATGGTAAGAAAAAATATGGTAATGGTGAGTCAATGTACAAAGCATAAATAACACACCCTAGGTAGAAATATTTAAATAAATATCAAAATAATTATAAAAAATCCTTTTATTTAGGCCCTATATACAATGAAATATTCACACACAAATGGGCCATAATATACTTATATTCTTTTTTTTATTTTTATTTTTTTTGCTCGACTAGCCCAGTGACTAGCTAATTGAGGGTTTTTAAGAAGATACGGGGAAAGTCCCCTAACTCACACACACCTATATACAGTGAAAGGGTGAGGTTAACCATAGTGTTTGAGTGATTTGATAGGGTGAGGTAACTCACTATGGAAATTACAGATAGCCGAAAAACGGCTATCATTAGCCCTCCCCCAGGATGATGGTATATTCATGTACCATCATAAAGCATCTTTCCAAAGAGAGTGCTTCAGAGTCCTTGACAAGATCTTCATTGTTTGGCCCCTTGGAATTTTGGTTTGAGTTACACTCATGCTTCACGGAACAATACTTACATGAGATAGATGCATTTTAACAGATCTTTGATAGATCCTTTGGTAGAAGGTGACTCAAATAAGGCTTCAAGCGATACCCGTTTACCTTCCTGGAGTGCTCTTTCCCATTCAAGTCCATAAGTTGATAGTAACTTGAATTGAAAGCCTTCTTCACTATGTATGGCCCCTGCCATCTAGTTTCAAACTTGGCATCAAAATGATTATTGAGTCGATTGTCATACCTTAGCACAAGATCTCCTTCATTCATGCCTTTGTCCTTCAGTTTCTTGTCAAGATTTTCCTTTGTCTATGTGGCTTTCCTCTTGTAGCACTCGTATGCTACTTCTCTTTTCCACTCAAGCTCAGCTAAGGTAAGAAGTCGATCCATCCATTCTTCTTGATCATCTTCTGGCGCTTTTCCATGAAGTCGCATTGTTGGAATGTTTAGCTCAATTGGTTGTAAAGCCTCTTGACCATAGACCAAGTGAAATGGTGTGAACTCCGTGGCTTCCCTATATGTGGTTTGATACGCCCACAAGGCACCATCCAAGAAGTCATCCCACAACTTTGTCTTGTTTTTCACCATCTTTCTAATGATGCCTGCAATGACACCATTATCTTTTTCTACCAAACCATTTGATTGGGGATAGTAGGGTGTACTATGATGATGTAGAATGTGAAGTTCTTCACAGACTTCTGTGAGCAAGCCCTTTCTAAACCCTGGACCATTATCAGAAACAATCTCCAAAGGTGTACCAAATCTACAACAAATGTGAGTGTAGACAAATTTGCTCACTGTCCTCTCATTTAACTTTTCCACACTTTGTGCTTCCACCCACCTAGTCATATAGTCTACAGCCACTAGAATTTAGAGTTTACCATTTTTTGTCCTAGGGAGAGGACCCATGGCATCAATGCCCCACTTTTCAAAGGGTCCATTTGCAAGCACGATTTGCCTTGGACCATAAACCAATCTTCTATTCCAATTAACCTGACAATTGTGACAACTTTTACACAAATGTTGGACATCCACGTGCAGACTTAGCCAAACATACCCCGCAAACAAAATTTTATTCACAATTAACTCTTGGGCAAAATGACCACCACATGCCTCTTCATGCAAAACTTTTAGAATGGCTGGAATTTCCTTGATAGTTGGTACTCTTCTGCACACTTGATCCTTCCATCTTTGATAGAGGGATCCTTCTAGGAAGAGATACGCGCTTGCCTTATTCATGAGTCTCCTCTTCTAAGCCTTTGTGAAGTCTTGTGGAAACTCACCCTCCAAAATGGAGCTAATAATGGGAGTCAATGACTCCAATCCCTGGTATCTCGGTTGCTTGATAGTTGCTACCACCATGATGACCTGCACTTCTTTCTCAACACATGTAACTACTTGCTGTGCAAGTAAATCGGCATCTTCATTCTGTTTCCTAGGAATATGATATAGTTGCACTTCTTCAAATTGATTAAACAATCTATGAATGGCATGAACTTTTGTCCTTAGGCTTTCATTCTTGCATGCCCAAATGCCTTAAATTTGCTTCACAATGAGAAGTGCATCTCCCTTTACCGTGAGACATTGTATCCCTTGGCCAATGCACATCTTCAAACCATGAAGTATTGTGTCGTATTCTTCTTCACTGTTGCTAGTTGAACCTGGTAGATTGACCTTCTCTTTCATGACCACCTCTCCACTTGGGTTGAGCAATACTAGCCTTCCCCCTGATTTTGCTGTGACTCGTCGAAAAGCTCCATCAAAGAACAAGGTAAAAGCATTAGGAATAATTTTAGGTGGTGGCAATGGTAGGGTCTTTACTTCAGGCACCTTAATCTCCTTCTTATGTACCCTATAAGTAAGGATCCCTGCCAATTGTGCATGCAAACTATCTTCTACCTTGAAAGAGTATTGGAACTATTGCAATTCCATAATCCACTTTGAGATCCTAGTGCTAAGGTTCATTTGAGATGACACCCAAGGAAACAAATTTTTTGCAGTGAGAATTACAAAAGGTTTTGGTAGCAGGTAGGATCTAAACTTTCTCGCCGCAAACATGAGAGAAAGCATCATGAGTTCTGCTTTTGTGTAGCTTCTCTCCAAGGCATTCATGACCCTACTAGCAAAGTAGTTGGGTCGCATCCGGGTACTATGGGGATCTTGTTGTAGCAAAACCGCACCAACTGTTTCTTTCCCTACACTAGAGCTAACAAAGAATGTGTACTCCCAACAAGGAGGCATGAGTGTTGGTAGCTCTAAAAAAATGACTTTAATGTTACAGAAGTACTCTTCAAGCTCATTAGACCATGCAAATTCTACTTGTTGTGTCAACTTTTGCAAAGGATGAAGCAACTCCTAAGCTAAGTGAATAAAGCGTGACATATACTTCACCTTTTGAATGAATGAGATGGCCTCTTTGAGATTCTTGGGTGATGGGAGCTCAATAATATAAGAGCCTTTGCCTTTGAAGGATCCACCTCAATGCCTTTATAGGAAAACTTGTGACCAAGAAAGATCACTTCATCCTCACCTATGTGACACTTGTCGGGGTTGAATTGACCTCCCATGTCGTAAAGTTTTTTTAAACCTTCTTCTACCCTTTGTAGATGCAATGATTTTGAGCTATAAATGTAAAAATCATCAATAAAAACCCTAATGGAATTTCCAAACAATGCTTGAAACACCATGTTCATGAAGCGTTGGAAAGTTGCAGGAGCATTTGTCAGGACAAATGGCATGACTCTAAAAGCATAACAACCCCAAGGAGTGATGAAGGTTTTTTTCAACGGATCTTTCATTGCGATACCTATTTGAAAGTAACCCAAGTAGCCATCACACACAGTGTACTTCTCATGACCAGCTACCTCATTTAGTATCTCATCCTAAAATGGGAGGGGAAAGTGATCTCTTCTTGTTGCCTCATTAAGTGGATGGTAATCCACACACACCCTCCACTTGCCGTTTTTCTTAGGAGTGACAACAATAGGAGAGACCCACTCTGAATTCTCCACTGAATAAATGAAACCTGCTGCTAGAAGCTTTCTTACCTCCTTGAGTAAAGCCTGCTCCTCGATGACTCCTAGCCTTCGTAGCTTTTGAGCCTTAGGTGTGGCCCCTGGGTTCAACTCAATTTTGTGTTGAACAACATCTAATCTATGCACATCGGTGTAGGCTTTAGCAAAAAGCCTAGGAAATTTCCTTAACACACCTTTGAGCTCCTCTCTTTCATCCTTTGTAAGTGTTGTAGATAACATACCTTCTAGCATTCTTTCATCTTCCACTTTTTGGTTCTCTTGGGAACCTACCTCTTCCAAACCTGGGCAAGAGGTCTCTTGGTTGTTTGGCTTAAACCTTACCCCCATGACTTCAATGGAAGACTCCTCTTCAGTAGTGCTGCCGCTACTTTCTCCTTTTGAAGTACTATTGGTCCAGCCTTCCTTCGTCTCACTTTGAGATGATTCTTCATGGAGCTCCTCTTGGCGTTGCTCCTTCATGTCAAAGACAACCTTCTTATGATTTTCATTCTTGCAAATTAGCTTTCTACTCTCCCAATCCCGCAAAGCTCGCATTTTCATTAGCCATGGTCTTCCTAGGATAAATGGGTAACCATTTCCTTTGGTAGACATGACATAGAAATGCACTGCCTTCTTAATGCCAAAGGCCTCCACAAAAACATTTTTACAAATTCCTACGCACCTAGCCTTGCTATTGTTTGCCATTTTCACTTTGCTTTCAGGTGTCTCATGGATGTGCATGCCTAGTCTTTGCATGAGTCCCTCTGTCATGATGCAAATTTGTGAACCCCCATCCACTAGACCTTTCCTAATCAATCTTCCTTTGATGTAACAATCTAGCACTGGTGTAATATCCTCATTCATTTCAGCTTGTGCAATTTTTACAACAAGCACACTCTCTTTTACCTTTCTCCTAGTGCTAACTGCCTTTGTTAAATCCCTCCTAACTTGTGGGCATAATGCAAGAAACTGAGGCCATAAGATATCAGGACCCTTACCTCGCATGTCTTCCAACAAGTTGTATGGAGCCATACCATGTCCAAGAGGGAAGTCTTGGAGTTTGATACAACGTCGAGACCTCTTGGTCTCCTTTTCCTTCTTTTCTCATCCATGATCACTTTGTGATACCTCGCATGTCTTCCAACAAGTTGTATGGAGCCATACCATGTCCAAGAGGGAAGTCTTGGAGGTTGATACGACGTCGAGTCCTCTTGGTCTCCTTGGTATCCTTTGCCTTCTTTTCTCTTCCATGATCACTTTGTGACGTGACTCCTTCTTTCTCCTTCCCTTTTCCACGGCCACGCTTAATGCCATTTTCTTCCATATCAACCTCTTTTGAATTTGTCACCTCTACCACATGCATATTTGGGTGTGTCAAAGGTGGAACTCCTTCCACTCCTTGTGGAGGTGGTCTTGCTCCATTTGGCCTTTGTAGAAGTCGTGCTTGCTTACTAGTTCCTTCACCTACATTCATCACTAGGTAATTCAAGTTAGGTCTCCCTGGCTCCCCACGGGGCGAAGGACAATTATACATCCCATGTCCAGACTCTCCGCAATTCCAACATTGTAAGACTCTCCTAAGTCGTGGATCTTGCTCTTCATACTTCTTTGCTTGTCCTTTTGAACCTACAGCTTGTGCAAGGTGAATTGATAGGCTGCTTAAAGATTCATTTAACTTCTCAATCACTTCTGCCGTTACCTCAGGAAGCTCCCTAGATGTTGATGCTTGTGACTTACCTTTGGGTCTCAGACCTTCTATTGGAACCTCTCCCCTTAAGCACTTGAGTTTTCTATATTTCTAAGCAGCCCTAGTTTCAGTTGCATCAAAGGTAGCAGGTGCACCCGCCTCAAATTTCACCTTAAGGTCAGGAAAGAGTCCAACTATGAACCTTTCCTTCTTTAGGAACTCTGCACCATCACCAGGGTTAGCAACATTTCTCACCCATACAGCCCAAAGACGTAGAAACTCTTGCTTGTACAAGTAGTAGTCATCTAGGTCTTTTTTCTTATGAGAAACAATGTCTTGCCATAGTTTCTGAGTGTTTTGGGGATCAAAGAAGTATCTCTTGAAATGATTCACCACTTCCGTGTAATTCCCTTTAACTTCCTCAGGCAACGAGTCAAACCAAATGCTAGCATCTTTCCTAAGGACCACTTCAAACATCTCTACGCGTTCTTGATCAGTTACTATCCTCTTGATACGACAAGACATCTTGAAATTTGCTAAAAATAATTTTGCATCCTCTCCAGACTCTCCAAAGAAAAGATGATATCCAGACATTTGGCATTGGGTCTTCATTGAATTAGTTTCAAGGTGACAACACGTTTTTGTTTGTTTGTTTTTTTAAAAATGATTTACACAATAATATTTTCTAAATTGCAATCTATTCTACAACAAAATAAAAATATTCACATCAAATGACCTATGATAATCAATGAGAGGCAGGATGATAGGGTTTGGTGATGCAAGAATTTCTCCTACTTTGGGCACCAAACATGAACACCATACATTGTTGAAAGTGGATCTTCCTACTAATTGCAACATTTATTCTAATGTGTGGAGTGAAATGGAAGGGGAAAACCTCTATTCCTGGACATTATCCATGGTCTATGCATGACCTAATGCTTAAAACAAAACAAAAATATGGACGTCCAAACTAAGGTTGTACCTAATGAGAGGCAAAATAAAGGGATTTATTGATGTTTTTATCTCTGCCAGCCTAAGGGGACCTAAAATTCTACGAATTACAGGTTGAAATTGCAACTTAGTACTAAAAATTATGTGTACCTTTTTCCTTGCAATGGGAATGAAAGGATCATACAGATTTGCGTGATTCATGCAACCTACTTGACTATGCTAAAGGTTGAACCTACACAAAAAGATACACAAGCCGTTCTTCGTAGGGACACCAATTTGAGGCGTTCCGGGGCGGGAAACAAGAAGAGTGGCCTCTAAGCACCCTTCTAGGCTCCCGTGCTGCTCAATTTTGGGGTTGGAAAAAACAACAAACACACACACAAACCCGCAACCTAACCCTACACAAATTTGGGGCACCAGCTAGTTTTGGATGCGAACTAGGACGCGTAAAGAGAGAGAGAGATAGTGCTCGGGATGCTTTGAAATGTATTGGCAGTGATCAAGCAAACACAATTATATATGTAAGAAAGACAGAGAAGAGGGAGGGGGTGCTCCTTGTATTAATACCTTCTTACATATCTGTCATGAACAATCAAAGTGAGATTAGTATTTGTTCAACATAGCTTGAGACAACACATGCACCCCTTGCTAATCACCCCTATTACAACACATGCACATGCACAAGACAATGAACTTCCACTCAAGAGCTCCTTCTAGAGAGGTTGCTTGGCTTCTCAAGCTATAGCATGGTGCTCTTGCTTATGACTCTCTCTTTTGTGCTAGCTACACCTCCTTTTATAGAAATTTTGAGGGCTAGGGTTACTCCTCTAACCATGGTTGGGTTAGATTTTCAGCACCACTTATCTAATTTCTTTTGCTTGGAATTATCGAGAAGTTTGTGTGGATAGATGAAGAAGAGAGAGAGGAGAGAAGTGGAGGTGATAGTACTTTTCATAGTAGGTAAGTGTTAGTAAATTAGTAGAGTTAGTATTTTTATTGATTTACAAATAAAATTGGATATTTACAATGGGAGTATCCAAGAAGGATACAAATAAGGAAGACAAAACTCTTAATAGGTAAGAAAATATGGATTTCTTACAATGTTGATGCTCCAAGTGTCTTGAGTAGGGTCAATTTTGACGCTTGTTGACGGTCCACTAGCTTTGACGGTACGTTTTTTCTCCACTCTTGACCTTCCTTGGGAGCCAAGGTAAGTGAACATGAGTAATCAATCACCATGATGCTGTCTTTTAAGAAAAGAGGCTGAATTTTGTGGATTTTCTGATAGATATGGGTAATATGGATGAGGAAAAATGAGACTAGGTGGTCAATTTTGGAATGGAAGTGTGTGTAGGAGACATGAGCTCACCATGGTTTCTCTTATTCTTCAAGGTTGAGAAGAAGGTGAGTAGGGTGCAGAGAGGAGTGGTTAGATGATAAGTGGAGAAGTGTGTGTGAAAGAGGAAAATGATAAAGTGGAAGAGGGAGTGTGGCTACATAGCATGAGCAAACTGGGGTCCACCAATAAAATCATAGCTCACAGCTCGTAACCTAAAAAAAATATGAAAAAATTTAAGGTAAAAGTTCAGCCCACAAGCTACAACTTTTGTTTAATCACCTTTTTAAATTCGGAGAGCAAGTGATCTTTAAAAATGCAACAAAATCGACCTGTTTTTTCCACTGCACAAAGTCCTTGTGGGGTGATTCTTTGGATGATTCTTTTGAATACCTCCAAGAGTGAGCCCTCCATAGTGCATGCATGCATGCCACATACCCTTGATCTTATTTGGTACGTCTATAATTGAAGATATTGTTGAGATCATGATATAAGTGAATAGTTCAACTAAGAAAATCAAATATTGAGGGGTCTAAAAAAAATATGTACATGTCAAACATAAATAATATGGGTGGAGAAAATATAAAGGGGTCAAAATAAATCTCTCTCATTATAAGTCTACCATAAAAAGATGAATATTTTTGGCGGTCTAATTTATGAAAGTAGTAGAGAATAGATGTAGGAAGGAAAAAATCACAATAGTGAAAAAATATACACATAAATAGAACTAGTTTTTTTGGATTTTTGTTGGGATGGAGCTACACCAAAAATAAGAGAAGCTTGCATGAAATTATTTTTATATGGAATAAAGAGTATGCAAAATGGTAAGAAAAAATATGGTAATGGTGAGTCAATGTACATAGCATAAATAACAAACCCTAGGTAAAAATATTTAAATAAATACCAAAATAATGATGAAAAATCCTTTTATTTAGGCCCTATATACAATGAAATATTTACACACAAATGGGCCATAATATACTTATATTTTTTATAAAAATAATTAAATTTTTTTTTGGCTCAACTAGCCGAGTGACTAGCTCATTGAGGATTTGTAAGAAGATATGGGGAAAGTCCCCTAACTCACACACACCTATATACAGTGAAAAGGTGAGGTAACTCACTATGAAAATTGCAGAGAGCCGAAAAATGGCTATCAATGGAAAGTATGCAGAGTGAAATGCAGGACAAGGTGACTGAGTATAATACTGCTCTGATGAATCAAGCTATATTGGATTATATTGAGCAGCAAACTTCTCTGGATGAGGTAGAAGAAGACAAGGAAGATGAAGACAAGGAGGATGGAGCTCATAAGGAGGAGGATGACCAAGAAGCAGGGCATACAAATGATGATGATGATGCCCAACCACCATCTCCACCTCCAGGACCTAGTACTGGTGGTACAGGCCAGTCTCACAGCCACACCAGCCAGGCCAGAATGAGGGCCAGCGGGAAGGACAGAATGAAGGGCATCAATCGGGTAACAAGCAGACCGAAGAACAGCAGCCCAATCACACTAGGAATCAGTCAGCTACTCAGTCCCAGCTCAGCAGGGATGCTAAAGGAAAAATGAAAGTGCAGGATGAGGGATCAGTTGCTGACCATCAACATTCATTGCAGCTTATTACCCTGAACAGGAAATTGAGACATCAACAGGCCTCCATAACCAGACATGATATGGAGGATGATGATCTTCTGTCTGATTTGGAAAGATTTCAAAGGCTATATGTTGGAGTCACTGAAATGGTAGAACATTGAAAATCAGCAGCTTTCCATGCTAAAGAAGCTTGCCATTTACCTGCGCATCCATATATAGTCCAGCTGCTGGAAAGAGTTCCTGAATGGATACTCACTGCTGACAAGAGAGTGACAAACCCACACTTGCAAACACAGTCTACTGCAGATTGTCACTCCCTTGCCCTGGAATTGGAACTTCTGATGGGAAACAGACCAACTTACACATGTATGAAGGATGTTAGAGAACAGCTAAAGGAAGTTTTGGTGCAAATGCAGACTGCCATAGGAGTTTTGGATTAGAGATTCAAAGCCATTCTTGAGGACCGGATAGCCACTAGCAAAGGACCTCAGACTAGAATGTCAGTCGGAGCACAGGCAACTGCTCTCCGAACATTGTTCCAGCTAGTGAGAATCACCAAAAAGATTATGCAAAAAGAGAACCAGGTTGTTCTCAATTTTTTAAAATTCGTGCCTGATTCTGTAGTTCTCTTGTATGCCTTTCTAACAAGAGAAGCAGAGCTTCCCAGATTCTTTCCAGCACTGTATCCTCAACACCCAGAACCAGTTGATCGCCTTACATACTTCAAAATCACTGATGAGCTTCAGAATTGGTATGAGCGATCGACTGTGGAATGGAAGATTAACGATGTTCAATGATGCTCTCCAAATCAATGATATCCAAGAACTGAAAGAGGAGATGCATAGGATCCAGATGTGTATGGGCCACTGGAAGATTCAAATCAGAGTTCTAACCAGGATTACTAATTAGTTGCTACAACTTACGGTTGAATCTTCTAAATTGCTTGAAAAGGATATTGTAGCAAAGCCGGGTCTGGCACCACAGTATAGGGAGATGGATGAGATTCTTTTCGAAGCTCGAGTCAAAACTAATTAGCCTCTTCCAGAAGGATGGATCCATACTTCTTCGCATTGTCATAAGCTGGCCAGAACTAGGATTATCAAGGGCAGGTATACACTCTATGATCCTCACACCAAAACCTATCATTCCCTCACGCCCTATGAAGTAGAGATGATCACCGAAAGGCGGGATGAGTATTACCATACACCGAGCGATATTTTCTGAGCAAACCAAAATCCGAGCAAATATTTATATGGCATGGGCCCATGTTGTCCTATGTGGTGCGGTTTGAGCCCCATCCTCAACGTCAAGAATGAAGCAAAGGGGGGCATGCCACCTAGGGACCATGTCTATAGGTTTCTTCTATTCTCTCTCTCTCTCTCTCTCTCTCTCTCTCTCTCTCTCTCTCCCCATAGCATATGTAGAACCACCTTCAAAGCCTAATAGAGCAATGATCTACGTGTGCCAATTCTTGTCTCCACATCATCATTCAACAGAAATGACTCATCAGGCGGAAATCATGTCTAAAAATAATAAAGCAATTCATCTCCACATCCTACAAAACCAACTCAAATTTGAAGAAATTTAATCTTGCAATTGGGGGTATTTTGGGAATTGCAAAATTTTTGAAGGGCGTATTGGGAATTTATGGAAAAATATTTGCTCGGGAGAGGGGGCGGGGCTGGGAACTTTTGAAATTTGAGGGGTGTTTTGGGAATAGAGGTGAAACAAAATCAAGATGTGTCAGCGCGTGTATTTTGGTGAATGGAGACAAACACCGACAATGTAGTAGCATTGACGGATTTTTTTTGGCAGGTGTCGCCCAAGGCTAGGCTGACATGGGTGTGAAGGAGGGGGAGGGGGGTGCTGGTACGGGCACATTTTTTTAGTTGATTGGACTATATCTCGGAGTCGCCCAAGCGGTTTAGGCTAATGCTTTGTTTGGCTACATCGTAGGCAAGAGGCCTTATCGCCTTTGAGTGCTTAGCATATAATTTGTCACAAAATACCTCACATAATTTGTCACAAAATACCTCACAAAAGAAGGCAATTATGTCTAAAAATAATGAAGCAATTCATCTCCACAGCCTACAATTAACCAACTAGTTTTAGCATCTAGTATGATATACAATCAGTCTTCTAATAAAAAGCTACAAAAAAATTATTTTTGGAGAGATTTACTCTCACAGCCACGGGAATCTTGGAAAATTTGAAGGGAATTTTGGAAATTACCACAAAATATTGAGGGTATTTTGGGAATTTTTAAAGGTGAATAGATGCCGACTGGTGGAAACGCCTCATTCAAGGTCCCGTGGAAGGATAGGGTGGGGGCACAGGGGCGCACAAAAACATGGTGGGGAGACGACTGATTCTCTCTCTCTCTCTCTCTCTCTCTCTCTCTGGGCTTGCTTTGAGGAGATGCGATGTGCTATGATGATTGCACGATCGATCAAATGCTGCGATATGGGAAGAAGCGGCAAGAAGAAAGTGGCATCATTGACGTGCTTGGAAGAGAGAGACTGAGAGAGATGAAGATAGATGGGAGGCGGGTAGAGGAGCAAGACTGTGCAGAGGACATGCCACTCTCTCTCTCTCTCTCTCTCTCTCTCTCTCTCTCTCTCTCTCTCATACGCATGGAACTATCTGGGCGCAGAGCTGGGAGAGGAGACGAAGATGGCAAGGTAGAGGGAATTCGTCTACTTTTGAGCACGTAGAAAGTATAGTTCGGAGGCAGGGTGGAGCGTGCAGAGCAAGGGGGGAGGGGGGGGGGGGGGGGGGGATTGAGCTCGCAATAGAGTCAAAGGCTCGCAGCAAGGGGGAGGATTAGGCTCTTTCTAAGCAACAAGGGAAGGCGTGGGGGAGGGGGGTGCGCATCAAGGGGGGAGGACTATGCAGAGCGGCTAGTGGTGATAGGGCAAGCTAGGTGTGTGTGCATGGGAATGTCATCGAGATGAGAGCCATCAAGGTTGGTAAAGGGGATCTCAAAAGGGAAGATTCGCATCGAAAAAAAGTAGATACAGCCAATGTATAGTGGAATGACATGAATCATAACCATAGAGTTGAAAAAGAAAAACCCTATTTACTTTTGAACTCACTATAAGAAGACAAAGTTTAAAAACTAAACAAAAAAGCCTCCTAAAGGATCTGCGTGCGTCGACGCAGATCCTTTAGCAGGTTTTGTTTTTCCATTTTTTTGTCTTCTTTTTTTTTTTCCATTTTTTTGTCTTCTTGTAGTGAGTTCAAAAGTAAAATCGGTTTTTAAAAAAACTCTCTCTCTCTCTCTCTCTCTCTCTCTCTCTTTTGCACATACGCATGGAACTATCTGGGCGTAGAGCTAGGAGAGGAGATAAAGATGGCAAGGTAAAGGGAATTGGTCTCCTTTTGAGTCGTAGAAAGTGATGTCGAAGGTGGGGAGGAGCGTGCAAACGAAGGGGGGGAGGGGGGAGATTGAGCTGCTTTCGAGGTCGCAACAGAGTCAAAGGCTCGCAGCAGCAAGGGGGAGGATTTGGCTCCTTCTAAGCAACAAGGGAAGGCCCCCCCCCCCCCCCCCCCAAAGGGGGGAGGGGAGTTGCGCAGCAAGGGGGGAGGGCTATGCAGAGCGGCTAGTGGCGATAGGGCAAGCTAGGTGTGTGTGCATGGGAACGTCATCGAGATGAAAGCCATCAAGGTTGGCAAAGGGGATCTCAGAAGGAAGATTCGCATCAAAAAAATATAGATAAAGCCAATGTATAACATAACCACAGAGTTGAAAAAGAAAAACCCTATTTACTTTTGAACTCACTACAAGAAGACAAAGTTTAAATTTTTTTATAAAAAAAAGCCTATATAAACTTTGTCTCCTTGTATTCTTGTGGTGAGATTAAAAGTAAATAGTGTTTTTTTTTAAACACTCTCTGTCTCTCTCTCTCTCACTCAATCAAACAATCAAAGGAAAAGTGAATAGACTTTTCTGTTTAAAAGTTAGCAATGTGTTTTAAACCACACTCTAAAGGCATTTACCATACATTAATGCACGAGGCTAATTGGTGTAGACCCCTCAACAAATTATGAAAGAGGCACTGGACAAAAAAACGGTGGAAGGGAGTCATGGAGAACATCTGGAAGCCAAGGTGGCCTCAATATATGAAGATATTTCTGTGGAAAGTGATGTGGGGTGCTCTGTTGACGAGGGCATAAAGATTTAAGAAAGAGACATTGGGTCCGATTGTTGCTCGGGCTGCAGAATAGCTAGTGAAGACCTAGTCCACCTTTTCATGGGATGCCAGGCAATCAGGGGCAGGGCTGGGAAAATATGCAAGTGGATTCAAAGGACATGGAAAATTAAGTTCTTCAAGAATGATCTGTTCTTTGGTAGTAACAGGCTAGGAAGTCCTACTCCTCTCATCTGCACCCAAGTAATCAGGTACTACTTCTTTCAACATATTTAGCAAGCAAGAAATCACCGCGTGTTTGAGGGGGATATGGATGTGGCAAGCTTTTGTGAAATCATACAAGAGAGCAGAGTGACGATCCACATGATCATAGGCAAACAAGCCTGAGAGGACTGGTCTAGAACAATACATAACATCTTCTAATAAGTAAAGCTTAGGAGTAGTAGTGGTTTCTCTGTCAAATACAAAACTTGTAATCCTTTGACCCTCAAGGCCCGGTCTAAGCTTAAGGATTGGTGTATATTTCTGATGTTCTTAATACTATCCACTCACAATTGTGAGTTTTGCAAAAAAAAAAAAAAGTTAGCAATGTGTTCTAGAAAAAAATCCCTCAAAGCATATGTGTCGACACAGCCCTTTTGAGGGAGATTTGCTTTACTATACAGCGATAGAGAGCGGGAGTTAGACGAAACAATTGTGTCTATTATTAATAAAAAATTGTGATTAACAATTTTTGATTCTCACACTATCTTTCACCAATAGTTTCCCATGACTAACAAGGCTGCATTGTGTTACGCTCACAACTAGTGTTCATAGAAAATCAATATTTAGTATATTTTTTAAGAATAAAAATTAAAATTCTCGGCTAGTTTGGAGGGTCACCTTGATGGAAACTGACTAAATTTGAAAAAATTTAATGTAAAAACTATCAAAACCCCATAAATTTTTACTAAAAAATTGGGAGATTTCCAATGCTGTCCTTTTTTCCATTGGTTGCTAAAAATTGGTGAACACAATGCACGACAACAATCTCACCCGACCTTTCTAGTAAGGCCACACACTGTTAAGAGTTGGGTCGAAACACTTCCTGCCACCTACTCATCACAAGTTTTCTACAACCAAAGAGAGAGAGAGAGAGAGAGAGAGAGAGAGAGAGAGAGAGAGAGAGAGAGTTTCCTCTCAAAAGCAAAAATTGTTATAGCCTTCGTCCCCAACAATCTTTGCACTTGAGGATGGTGATGGCACAAGTGGATGTGGACGTGGTGGATGACAGTCTTGCTGAGAAGGAGCAGGGTCTTTTGTGTGCAGGCTACATCACATGAGTTTCCATAGAGTCATCAAAGATGTGCTGCACATTTAGAGAGAGAGAGAGAGAGAGAGAGAGAGAGAGGAGGTCTTTCGGATGCAAACAGAGGGTTTGGACTCTAGAGTCTTTGTTTTTATTGCATGCACAATGAGAGAGGGGGGGGGGGGGGGGGATTAGAAAAAGTAAGAAACAAAATCTTAATGGATTTTATTAAGATTCTCATTTTCAAGAAAGACGGGGACACAAGCATGCAATTGTCAACGCAACACAAACTTCTTGCTTGGAGTCGACCTTCAATTTTATCTTTTGGGATCTTAGTAGATTCCTCATAAAAGCTAAGTAAAACTCAACGAGGATACTAATACTCATCAACAAATAGCAAAAAAATTTAGGTGACTGTCTCAATTCGCACCACCCTAAAATATTCACGATGGTCAGCTATAAGGTTTCCCCATGAGCAAAGAATTCAAAATACTCAAATATAGTGCAAAAGTAGAGGGGGGGAGGGGGTCAAGCATTGATGCACAAGAAGGCCTTCAGATATCATGTCAGCAATGTTAGACTAGTGTTTGAGAAAAAATATTTTCACAACTAACTTACAAAATTACTTTGGACAGTGGAAAGGCTATGAGGTTTTCTTTAGTTTCCAGCAAAGACACACGAAAGAACAAGCTCAAGAGCCAATGTCAGCCTTGCTAGCACCTGCCTCTTTCTTAGCATATCCACTTTTAAATTTAATTGCCAATTTATTTAGTCTCTCAAGTGAAGAAATAAGTGACTTATATAAATGAGCGACTTACAGGAACTCTTGGCTATGTGTGTTTTGATAAAGTGCCTCTCATTAACTCGCTCGATTTTATCATCGCTCGAAAAAGTTCGCTCGGAGTTTGGGATTCCTCAGGCAGGATCAGCTTGAGTAGAAGGCCATTTACCAATTGATTCAGCAAGAGAATGCTGGTATTGGGACTTCTTAGGGACCCTCCAGGTCAAAGGGCAAACGGAAGACGGTCCAATGGAAGGATACTGGGTAGTTCCATCTCAGAATTCAGTGGCGACTTTTCTTTCTCAGTAGGCAGGTGGAGATGAGAGCTCTACCTTGGCCTGATGAGAGCTCCACCTTGGCCTGGTGAGAGCTCTACCTTGGCCTTTTTAGTTGCCTCTCACAATCTTTGTATGGCCACTCTGTCATTGGTCAAGCCAGATTCCCAACATCAGAACCAAACGGTGGATTTTTCGGTCTCACATCAGAATCAGACATGGAAATTTAATCAGAAATTTTGGAATCTTGCCAAAATTCAAGAAAGAAGGGAAGGATGTAGACGGCTGGATAGTTCACTATGTGGGAACGTCTTCTTAGGAGATGGGCAGCGAATTACTTAGTAGTTAATATGGTAATTACTACAGTAAACCCGAAGTGTATAAATAGGGCCCATTACATTGTAATCGGGTTGGCAATTGTTAACATTTGGGTTAGCGCCTTGGCTACACTTGTACTTGAGAATCATTGGCAGTATTGTCGGCTGTACTCTCTCTTTGTAAATCATATTCGCTATAATCTTGATCTGTAATTCCAATCATGGTATATACTCCAGTTACACTTACTTCTTGTCCAGTCTTCTGAATCTGAATCTGAATCTGAACCTTATTTCCAATACATAAGTTTGATTCTTATTTCAGTATCCAAATTCCAGTTTAGTTTTTGATTCCTGTCCAGTCTACTGTCTCGAATCTTCCTGCACTAATAGTTGAAATCATCTAACACTGGAATTAGCTATCTTAAGATATCAACTCCAATTCCATAATACATTCCATGTGGGATTTATATCCTCTATTGGCATTACATGTTTTTGACCATACATAAAGATTACATGGTGAAGAAGAGTAACCTTGCTTCACCAATGTGGCATTCTTCTATGTTGAGTTGGTCACCCAGATCATGTAGCCTAGCTAGAACTTCATATACTTTCTCTAAATGAAGAGAGTGGACTCGAGCTATAAATACAAAAGTCATCAATAAATACACAAATTGATTTTCCAACAAATAATGGATGAAAAACAAATGTCACATATCGCTAAAAAGTGGTTGGGGCAGTAATGAGACCAAAAGGCATAACCCTATAATAAAAACATCCCCATGGTGTGATGAAGGTTGTCTTCTTGTGATTTTCTTCAACAATGATGATTTGGAAGTAACCTGACTAGTGATCACATATCGTGTGGTGCTCATGTCCTGCTACCTTCACTCCAAGAGGTTGTGTGCTCTTGTGACGCTGTTAGCGACGGAAATACATGCACTGGGTTTTTATAACCCTCGGCGTCGCTAAAAGTGTCGCTAATAGCATACGCTATAGGCGTCGCTATAAGCGTCGCTATATAGAGACGCTCATAGCGACGGTTATAGCGACGTTTACACAGAAGTCTATAGGGATGCTCCAGAGCCATAAATAGCGACAGTTATAGCTACGCCCGAGAGAAAGTTTTTTTGGTGACAGGGCATTGAATGCCCTGCCACCCATCAACCATATTGTACTTGATTCACTTTTTAAAAAAAGTGCAAGGGTAGATAATAAACCCAAAATAGTCACCTACAAGACGCATTGTTTGCAAAATTGACAAGCGTAAAATTGACAATTGTACACATCATAGGCAAAATGAATTGATTGGCAAATGTAATAATGACAATTGTACAACATCAAAGGCATAAAGAATTGATTGGCAAAATGAACTCCGGTGACAAATGTAATAATATACATGGTTCAAAAAGACGTATAAAATCCGTCTCATGATACATAAGCTATGAGAAACCCTAAACTAATGCTATCTAGCTACGGCTAAACTGACGTCGTCTAGTCAGACGTCTCATCGCGCCCAAGCGGCGTATCTGTCGGATTTTGCAAAAAAAGACAATAAGACAGCTTTCAGTAAGTATAAACATATAACGACATTTATAAAACAATACAAAAAATAGAAAAAAGTAAACCCTAATACTTACCATGCCACCGCGAGAACTGAGAATGTCCATCAGGGCGTTTAAGCCCTTCCTGCCTGCGTTCTCGCGCTCGTACGGTGTGGGATCACGTCCTGTCATCAACCACTGTCAAAACATACAAAGATTTCATTATGTTAGAATTAAAAAACTCATAAACCCTAAACTATCGAACATAAAGAGCAATGCGAAAACACTTACAAAATTGGCCTCAAATGATGCCCATCCACCGCTCCCCAAGTGGTGCGAGCTCCCTGTCTCTACCTGCGCTCTGGCTGCATCCTTTTGTTGCTTCCACTTGTCGGGATTCTCGCGCGCTGCTTTCTTCGCATTGTTCCAATCTTCTTTGGCCAACCAATATGGCTTGTTCCACCCATGCTTGATTGATTTTTGCACTTCGGAACGCTTGTGTTTGCAGTATTCGCGCATTTGAATCTTCATCAGGTCTTCATTGAAGCGCTGATCCCGTGTTGGAACGGGAAACTCATCATGAAGTATGCTGATGACTCAGGATTTTAAATCACTTGGTACTTCACTCCATTTGTTTAGTATGTAGTGTCTAAACAGCTGAGAGCAAAGACCACGCATGCGCGAGATCACCTTCTTGCCGTCATCATCCATGATGATGCCGCCGCTGAAGTCGACGGAGTAAGGCAATCCCTCTGGCCGGTGACGCGTGAACCTGGGTGTCTCGGTAGGGGTCTCTAGCGGCGTGTCGATGGGGGTACGGACGTCAGGTGTCTCCACCGGTGTCTGGGCCCCGAAGCGAGGAGTGTCGAGTGGGGTGGCTCCTGGCAGAGTAGGTAGAGGTGTGTAGTTGCTAGGAACAGTCAGCCGCGCAAAACCTGGCGTAGATGGCAATGTTGTGGCTGGTGTGGGGGCGGGCAAAGAAGAACATCCCTTAAGCGTTTTCATGAAACGTTCTAAGAAGAACATCCATCTGGAATGAACTGTGCTAGCTATTTCCACCTCATCAACTATGTGAACAAGAAGATGCACCTGAATGGTTAGCATGGTAGTAGGAAAATGTTTCTCAAACATGCACACAAGCTCCGCAGCATTTAGTTTGGCGAATGGTATGGATTCTACGTTGATCTCCTTTTGTGAGATCCATTGCACCAGCTTTGCAAGTTTGTAGATTGTGTTACGGATGTCGAGAGACAAACATCCCTCAATGGCAACCGGTAAAATAAACTGTAAAGTATGTGCAGCAATGATATTAAAGTCCACATTTTATGCAATGATATTAAAGTCCACTATGAACGTACCTGACACATTTTATGCCAATCGTGTGACTTCAAACCGGTAATCTTTCCTTCTTTAGTAAAACATGTTCGGAGCGAGTGCATTACGCCAGTGGGGGTCCGCAAAGATCGAATGGTCTCTTTTACTTTGCGTTCTTGGGCTCCTGTGAAAATCCATGGTGCTTTAGGGAGTTTTATCGATCCATCAGACGCTGTTTGCAGCCAATATTGCTCCATACGATCCAAATTTCTAAGGTCAACTCTGGCTCCCAAAGTATCTTTCTTGCCGGTCAGATGGTCCCATAGTAGATTACCCACATTCTTGAATATGTGCATTGGATCGAGCAAGTGATTGATCATGAGTCGGGGCCAGTATGGTAACTCGTACCATAGAGATAGTCTCTTCATCCCTGGAGGCAATCCGTCATCGCACATCTCCTTCTGCTCTAACCATGCTTGTGCAGACATCCTTGGTGGCTCTCTTCCCAAAAAGCCGTCGCGTAACACATGATTCTCTGGAAGATACGCTTGATGACCTTCATAGATTTGCTTCTTCAGTGAGGGCGCCCTACGTGCATTCAGTCTAGGTCCACATGTGACACATGCTCTGTATCCGCTTGTTTGAAGCCCTGCATGTATACACATGATAATAGATCAACTATGGGAAAAAACAAGATTTACAGTGTCTGAGTGAGGAGTGTCAATAGATCACCTGAGCATTCTGTTAGCCCGGGATAGTTATGCATGGTCCACATTAGAATGCCTCTGATCAAAGCATTCCGTCGTCCTGTGTGTCGGCTCATATCCACCACCTCTATGCCAATCCACAATTGTTGTAGCTCTTCCAATAGTGGACGAAGATACACATCCATATTCTCCACTTTATATCGCCCTGGCACAATCAAGCTTAGCCATAGGTCCCCCTTCTTCGTAGTCAACCACGGGGGAATGTTGTAGTTGACGACAAGCATGGATTAGGACAAGCATGGATAGAATTGTAATCCATCCCCAAGTTTTGCAAAATCTTTCTTGCTTCATTTCCGGAATCTGGCATCACATTGTCAGTTGGTAGTATGTGCTCTTTAAGCAATCTACACAACATAAAAATACGATACAGTCGTGTAAAAATCTATCAGATCATTATACATTTAGAGTTTTAATAAAGTAAACTAATTGCAATAGATCACCTGAAAAGTGTTGTGACGCTAGTGTCACTCCATCCAAACTTTGCCTGCATGTTGAGAAGAGCCAGGAGTGCTTTCAATCTAGACATACGTGCTCCATTATACAATGGCGTATCGGCTTCACTTTTCATATCATCATAGATAAGCCTTTCTGAATCCATGATCGTCTCGATCATTTCATCAATCTCGGGCTCAAACATTGCCTCGTTGGGAATGTGCTCTGCATGATCATCCCCCGAGCTGTCAGAGGCTACATCTTGTGGCCTCACATATGCTGCTTGACCAAAGCGCGTGTGAACACGTCTATTGGGTTGCAAGATTGCTGCTTGTTGGCCAGCTTCAAAGTCCGACGAGTTATAATTGGTAAAAAATCGATCTATAATAGATGGATCAAACTCGCCAAATTCGCGAACGTGCTGCAAAGAAACATGTCTTGTCTGTCGCACAGCATGCTTACATTGATTACAAGGACATAAGACCCTCGTTGAGAGATAGGTGTTTCGGTTGGACGGTCCCACATCCTCGTCACTACTCATAGTGAGGATAAAAATCTTATAACCTGGACAACAAATTTAATATTCTATTGGCATTCTTCGTCCAATCCCCGCACACCTTGGTCTAGAGGTGCACGGAGATCAGAACCACCGGGTTATAATCTCGTCTTTATTGGTCAATACCTGATATTTGTGGGTACAAGAAATCTACAGACCCACGTCTACATGATACTGCATGTAGTGGACAAAACCCCTTTGCCTCTTCTCTAGCTGTAGCACTTCACAGCATCTTAACATCTTTTCATAGTAGATCTTTTCACTGTTCGTCTAACTCTAAACCCTAAACCGTAAGTAATTGTCATGGGAACCGAATAATAGAGATCGATAGCAAAAGATAGAGAAAGAGATCTTTGTATTGATGAATCTTTGTAGAGTTTTGATACAACAAAAGAGCAAAATATATGGGCGCACTCCGTTGTACGGAGCTCGAACCTCCCGACCACCCCCGAGCTTCAGTTCGCTTGCATGCAGCGTCTCACTCGCACTCGCACTCGCACTCTCACTCTCACTCGCACTCGCACTCGCACTCGCAGAAGAAGAGATCGGTGAATGATCCCCAAACGCACCACTTGTCGTGCTTTTATCCTTCTTTTCCTCGAAAAGCCTGCACGATTTTCGTACCAAGTATACCTGCGAGAATAATATAAGAACGTGATCGCTAAGCGATCCGTAAAGGTTAGATTTCTATCATGACACTTTACACAGATCCTGTTTCAGACATTGATTTCTGCATCGCCTACAAAATAGCCAAAAGAACATACTCGTGCAACCAATTCAACATGATAATCAAAGTAAAAAAACATAATTATATACCTTCATAATCTCAATTGCCATACTCTACCATGAAGAAACAATCCACTTCTTGGTTGATAGCAGGGAGAACCGTATGATATTGTATGTCTGTCTGTCCCTGTGTACACTACACTGCTGCTGCCTTCTGTTTGTTTTCATCATAACTTTTACAAACGAACTCAGAATAGATTAATCTAGGTACTCAAAACGACGGGAATAGGTCTGGTCTACAAGGCAACGCGGACAGAATTGCGAAAAACGTCTGTGTTTGGCTAAAAACGTAACTTTTAGGTCGCGACTCATAAAACCTCTATTTTTGGATCTCCACTACTTTTACAACTTATTTTAAGCCTACCCATGCATTTTAAGCTAAAACACATAAATATAAAACATTGATATTAATAAAAATCTTAATTTTACTATTCATAGACAGACTATTTGTTATTCATTAATCTTTATCAAATCCGTCTTTAATGTATAATTTAAAAAAAAGAATATATGTTCTCTCTTAATATTTCAACTCATTCGTATAAGCTCTATTTAATAGACTATTCAACAATCTTTCAGATCGTGCTAACGAAAGATATGCCCTGCTACATTCTTTTCGACTTTAAGAACTTCAAAGATTAGTCCTATTACATTCTCCCCTTATCAAAATTAACTCTGTCCTCAGAGTTGGTCTAAAGAGAGAAAAATTCTCTTTGCAAAACACTAAGATCAACCCATGATGCATCCTATACTGGATAGTTCTGCCACTTAACCAAAACTTCCACAATGTCTCTATTTCTCATATGTTTAAAACGCCTATCTAGTACTAAGTCTGGTTCTACAATCAATGGTCCGTCATCTTTCAACTTAGAGTTGTCCTCTAAAACATGATGCACATTAGGAACATACTTTTTCAATAAATTAAACTCACATAGAATACATGATGCACTTTAACATGAGAAGGCAATTCCAATTTGTAAGCTAATGAACCAATGCGCTTCAAAATTTTAAATGGACCAACAAATCGTGGAGACAGTCTTCTATCATTTCCAAGAATCAAATGAAACTTCTCAGGAATAACCTTTAAAAAACCATATCACCAGTTTCATACTCCACAACACGATGTTTCTTGTCATAATACGGTTTATGTCTCTTTTGAGATTCTCTAATATTTCCCCTGATTTTGGCCGACTCGCTATCCATTTTCTCAAGCATCTCACGTGACAATTCTACCTTATTCCTCGAATTAAGAAAATGAATAGGTGTAGGATAGTTATAGCCATACATTGCCTCAAACGGAGTCATCCTAATAGATGAATGATATGAACTGTTATATGCAAATTCAACCACCAAAGGCAGATATTCATTTCAATTATATTGGTTTTCATTGACATACATTTGTAACATATCTTCTAAAATACGATTCACTCTCTCCGTTTCCCCATCTGTTTGAGGATGAAAAGCAGTAGACATGCGTAACTGGGTACCTATAGAGTCAAAAGTCGCTCTCCAGAAATGAGAAGTGAACTTAGAATCTCTGTCAGACACTATGCTCTTGGGCATGCCATGCAAACGAAATATCTCTTTCATAAACAAGTATGCAATGGTCAATGCAGTATAAGTTATTTTTACGGGAAAGAAGTGAGCTTGTGTTGTGAGTCTATCTACCACCAGAAAGATCGAATCATACCCTCCACGAGTAGTAGGAAGTCTAATGATAAAGTCCATGGATATACACTCCCACTTCTGTAAAGGAATGTCTAAGGGTTGAAGGTCACCAAGTATCCTCTTATGTTCAATCTTAACTTGTTGACATCGAAAGCATTCACGCACATAATTCTTAACATTCAATTTCATACGCGGAAAAAGAATGAACTTTTAATCTTTTCATGTGTCTTATTTAATCCAGGATGACCAGAAAAAGGTGAATTATGACAATCATGCAGAATTTGACTCTTAAAAGCAGAATTTGCAGGAATACACAAGCGGTCATAATAATACAGATTTTCCTTATACAAGTGATATCTGTTCTCATACCTCTCACCAATATTCTCACACAAGATTTTAAAAATAGGCATATAAAAGAATCATTTTCAACTTCAGCATGCTATCACCAATCAAATTGGATCGCACAACAGTCAACAAATTACACATGGGCCTACGACTCAATGCATCTGCAACTTTATTTTCTTTTTCACACAAACACTTCAAATCAAAGTCATACTCAGCCAGCAATTCAATCCATCTTCTTTGTTTGTTATTTAACAATGACTGAGTGAAATATACTTCAAGTTTTGATGATCAGTACGCAATTCAAATTTTACACCAAGCAAGAGATGACGCCAATGCTTCAATGCATGAACAACAACAAGCAATTCTAGATCATGTGTTGCATAGTTCAATTCATGTCGTCTTAATTTCCTAAACTCATATACAACCACTCTTCCTTCTTGTGTCAAAACACAACCTAATTGTTCACCACTAGCGTCACAGGACACAACAAATGGTTTGCCCATCTCAGGAACGTTCAAAACACAATTTTCTGCTATTTTAGCCTTCAAGGTCTCAAAAGCAGTCTCGCAGGTAGAAGTCCACACAAAACCCTTGTCTTTCTTGGTCAATTCGGACAAAGCACTTGCTATCTTAGAGAAATCTTTAATGTGTGCTCTCTCATATTGTGCTAGACCCATAAAGCTTCGTACATCTCTTACTAACATAGTCTTAACTTTATCAAGATCAATGTGAATCCCCTCTTTAGAAATCACTCTTCCCAAATACACAATCTGATCCTTTGCAAAAAAATACTTACTTGCTTTGGCATACAATTTATGTTCACGCAAAACCTCAAATGTTTTCTTTAAGTGCAATACACGATCTTCTTCATTTATAGAATACACAAAAATATTATCCAAGAATACCAGAATGAAGTCATCAAGATACGGGTGGAAAATATTATTCATTAAGCACATGAAAGTTGTTGGTGCATTAGTCAAACCAAAAGCAAAAACTCTAAATTCATAATGTCCATAACGTGTACGAAAAGAAATCTTTGGAATGTCCTCGGCCTTGATACGGATTTGATGGTAGCCAGAACGAAGGTCAACCTTTGAAAATATTGTGGCACCACTCAAATGACTAAGCAGTTCATCTATGTGAGGAAGAGGATATTTGTTCTTAATGGTCTGTTTGTTTAATCCCCTATAGTCGATGTATAACCTATATGTACCATCCTTTTTCTTTTTGAATAACACAAGACTACCCCAAGGAGATACACTAGGCTTAATGAAACCCTTTTTCAAAATATCATCAAGTTGTATCTTGAGCTCTTTAAGCTCATCAATATTGAACCTGTACGGAGATCTGGAATAAGGTGTCGCTCTTGGATATAGATCTATGGCATGGTCTACCGCTCTAGGCGGAGGTATACCAGGAAGATCGTCTGGAACACATCCTTAACTTCATGTAAGAGATCCTCTATAAATTCTCGATTTGTCTCTTTATGTTTATCCCCAGATTCTTCTTTAATCTCATTAGCAAACACAAGCAACGTCTCACACTCTTATCTAAGTCACCTTATCAATTCCATTGCCAAAACTAGATTTAGAATCTCTTTCTTTCCACAAAGAGTGTGACTTATCATCATCAAATGATTAAAGATATATTTTTCTTTCTTAACAATCAATCAAAACATGATTTTCAATGATCTAATTGATACCAATGATAACATCATGCATATCAATGTTTATGTTATAGAAATCACCTTTATGATTTCGACTCTTCAGAGAAAAAAAAACAAATTTTCTACTAACTCTTTCGTGAAACTATTATTACCACTAGTTAAGTCCACAAGTCTTTTAACTTCTCGATTTAATTTCAAGTTTAATTTCTCAATCAATTTAGACGATAAGAAGCAATGAATACTATCCAAATCAATTAAGAAATTCAAATTTTAATCTCAACTTCTATGCATAAATTCGATCTCACAGAAGCTTTCAAAGGACGTATCAAAGACATAAAATATCACAAAGAAGGGGTAGATGACTTACCTTTATCGTACGCATCGCCAAAAGTCTCCAATTGATCCATCTTGGTACGTATTGTCTTATCGGTCACCTTGCTCGAGCATTCGAAAGTCTCGTGGTCGTGTTCTCGATATTGAAAGTATAATCCAAATCTTTGAGTTCTTCAATCCATGCTTCTAAATCTTCGCATATCTTTCTTATGCCATCAAACTCTTTAAGCTTAGCCTTCGTTAAGAATGATTTGGTTGTCGCTTCTCCCATATCGTCATCGTTTCTTTTGGCGGTACCCCAGCGCCGCCACAATGATTATTGTTTCTAGGTGGATTAGCATGGTTTTCACCTTCATGTTGGCTATCAAGTCTACATAGATATCAAGCTCTCGTGATGCTTTGCCCCGCAGAGCCTCAACACGCTCCCGATTTGCAATTTTCAGATCTTCTCATAGTCGTCGAATCAGGTCTTCCTTCATCCTCCTCTCGTATCCTTCCATGTCCAGAATCAACCGCTTGCTCTGATACCAATTGTCATGGGAACCGAATAATAGAGATCGATAGCAAAAGATAGAGAAAGAGATCTTTGTATTGATGAATCTTTGTAGAGTTTTGATACAACAGAGGAGCAAAATATATGGGCGCACTCCGTTGTACGGAGCTCGAACCTCCCGACCACCCCCGAGCTTCAGTTCGCTTGCATGCAGCGTCTCACTCGCACTCGCACTCGCACTCGCACTCGCACTCGCACTCGCACTCGCAGAAGAAGAGATCGGTGAATGATCCCCAAACGCACCACCTGTCGTGCTTTTATCCTTCTTTTCCTCGAAAAGCCTGCACGATTTTCGTACCAAGTATACCTGCGAGAATAATATAAGAACGTGATCGCTAAGCGATCCGTAAAGGTTAGATTTCTATCATGACACTTTACACAGATCCTGTTTCAGACATTGATTTCTGCATCGCCTACAAAATAGCCAAAAGAACATACTCGTGCAACCAATTCAACATGATAATCAAAGTAAAAAAACATAATTATATACCTTCATAATCTCAATTTCCATACTCTACCATGAAGAAACAATCCACTTCTTGGTTGATAGCAGGGAGAACCGTATGATATTGTATGTCTGTCTGTCCCTGTGTACACTACACTGCTGCTGCCTTCTGTTTGTTTTCATCATAACTTTTACAAACGAAATCAGAATAGATTAATCCAGGTACTCAAAACGACGGGAATAGGTCTGGTCTACAAGGCAACGCAGACAGAATTGCGAAAAACGTCTGTGTTTGGCTAAAAACGTAACTTTTAGGTCGCGACTCATAAAACCTCTATTTTTGGATCTCCACTACTTTTACAACTTATTTTAAGCCTACCCATGCATTTTAAGCTAAAACACATAAATATAAAACATTGATATTAATAAAAATCTTAATTTTACTATTCATAGACAGACTATTTGTTATTCATTAATCTTTATCAAATCCGTCTTTAATGTATAATTTAAAAAAAAGAATATATGTTCTCTCTTAATATTTCAACTCATTCGTATAAGCTCTATTTAATAGACTATTCAACAATCTTTCAGATCGTGCTAACGAAAGATATGCCCTGCTACATTCTTTTCGACTTTAAGAACTTCAAAGATTAGTCCTATTACAGTAATTCTTGCGTGGACTCGATCTAACGTAAATAAGCGTAAATCTAACTAAAAATAAACCTAAATCTAATTTAACGTAAGTCTACATCTAACCTAATCTTTAACGTCTTTTGGGATAGTTTCCTACGACGTTAAAACTCTCTTCTTCTTGTGTGTGTGTGTGTGTGTGTGTGTGTGTGTGTGGGTAAACCTAAATAAACCTAATTTTAATCTAATATAACATAAATCTAAATCTAACGTAAATTATGTTATATTAAAAACAAAGAACTAAACTAACAGGGATTATAAGAACGTTAAAACTGATTTAACACATAATTTCTCACATAACTCGGCAAGAGTTGGCATTCTCATCACTAAAGATGTGAGAGTTAACTTCCGGCAGGGACGTTGCCTCATCTCCATCCACATCTGACGACAGCAATTGGCCCTTTGGACCGTTCTTGCTCTTGTTACTAACTTTGAAGTTGCTGTTGAATGACTAGAGGTTGTCTAGATGGTCATTGTTGGGGATGTAGTGACTCTTGCCGCCTTGAAGATCCACCTTCTTCCCTATCTTCTGAAGACATTTCACCAGTACTTTTGGATCGACGGAGTCCACCATGAGTGAAGGCAACAATACCCTATATTCCATTGAGGGCTTTCTTCACCCGCTTCATGCAGGCATCGCAGTCTATGGAGACCTAAATCTAATCTAATATAACGTAAATCTAAATCTAGCGTAAATAAACGTAAATCTAACTAAAAATAAACCTAAATCTAATCTAATTTAACTTAAATAAACCTAACTCTAGTTTAACGTAAGTCTACATCTAACCTAATCTTTAACGTCTTTTAGGATAGTTTCCTACGACGTTATAACTCTCTTCTTCTTGTGTGTGTGCGCGTGTGTGGATGTGTGTGCCAATAAAAAGACATAAATGGTATAAACTTTCTATCACCCATGCCAAGTATGATAGATTGGTTATGCCATTTCCCTCTTGAATAATAGGTCTTGAGTTCAACTCCTCGTCGGCTAGATCTTTAGGTCTTTTAATTTTAATTAGTTTTCTACGACGTTAAATTAGTTTCTCTCTCTTTCTCTCTCAATGTGTGTGCGTTTTTTTGTTTATGCATGTTTTCTCTCTCTTTTCCTCTCTCAATGTGTGCGTTTTTTGTTTATGCATGTTCTCTCTCTCTTTTCCTCTCTCAATGTGTGCGTTTTTTGTTTATGCATGCTCTCTCTCTCTCTTTTCCTCTCTCAATGTGTGTGTGCATTCTTTGTTTATGTATGTGTGTGTGCGTTTTTGTTTATGTTTGTACTCTTTCTCTCTCTCTCTCTCTCTCTCTCTCTCTCTCTCTCAAAAACACTATGTGTGTGTGTGTGTGTGTGTGTGAGAGAGAGAGAGAGAGAGAGAGGGAGAGAGAAAGAGGGGAAGGGAACATGAGAGTGAGGAGAGGGAAGGAGCATACCTGGCTCTCCTTCCTCTCCTCGTGTGTGTGTGTGTGTGTGTGTGTGGAGAAGAAAGAGAGAGAGAGAGAGAGAGAGAGAGAGAGCGTTACCTGCTCCTTGCTTGAGGCGCCGAAAAACTCAGATTTGAGATCTGAGTTTTTGGGAGCTCTCTGTTATTTTTTTTAGCCCACCGGCGTCGCTATGAGCGTCGCAAATTTACTTGTAAATTTGCGACGCTCATAGAGACGCCGGGAATTTTTTTTTTTGGAGCGTCGCTGTGTGAGCGTCGCTAATATGAATAGCCTCTTGTAGTGCTTATTGAGAATTCATCTTGGAAAGGAAGAGGGAAATGTTCTTTCTTTGTGGCTGAATTTAGAGGCTTGTAGTCAACACAAACCTTCCCGGACCTACCATTCTTATTTGGCATGACTGCCATCAAAGAAACCCACTCTAAGTCTTTGACAAGGTAGATGAATCTTACCTCATTGGGAAAAGCCTATTGCTGAATTACTCCTAGCCACTTCCGTTTTTGCACAACAAGTTTACTTCCCTCCTTGATATTAATCCAATGTTGAACTACTATGATCCTAGTGATTTTATCATATTTATCAATGAATAGTGTGGTGAAATTACTTAGGATCAAAATATAATTTTCATTCACTTTGTCACACAACTCACTAGAGAGCATGCAATGTAGCTTAAAGGTTGTATATCTGGAGAATCCCCTTGGTTTGATGATGATAGTATATCAAGTTGCTCCATCTTCTTAGTATCTATGAGAATGACCCCCATTACTCCAATGATAATGTTACTTTATTCTATCATTGTAAACTTTTCCTCTAAAGTGGTTGAAAAGTTGTTAGAAAACTCATCTTGAGTGGTTTCTAGATCCATGGCATGCTATCGACATGTCTTCATGTCATAGAGTATTGGATTTCCTTTGACATCTCTCATTTGGATCATGGGGGTGTCCAAAGCTTGAATATCTTTTATAGACATGAGCCAAGGCTTCCCGAGAATGATGGGATAGGCCTCCCCTTTATGTGGCATGAAAAATATGTCTACATCCACTCCAGTGTTGAATGCTTTTACCCTAACTGCATTTACAATGCCAACACATCAAAATTTGACATTATTTGCCATCTTAGCTTGGCATGGTGCCGGCCTACTCACCTCTAAGACAAAATGGTGCATATTGTTTCTCACTCATGATGCATATTTGTGCACCACCATCAATGTAGATATTGAAGATGTGCTGCCTTTTGATTTGGGTATCCCTCATAGGTAGTATGTCATCTAGATTCCTCCCAAACATAGCCCAAGCTATTTTTGGCTTTGGTCATCTCATGGTAACCATTTTTTCCCACTACCTCCACACCCTACGTACAAGGTGGAGCAATTGGGACCATGTGATCTTTCATCTTGAACCAAATCATATGGTTTTGAACATTCACCTAGAGCAATATCTACAATGTCAATTTTTCATTGAGGCTTGGATGGCTTTCTCTTTATCTTTTATTTCTTTTGGGAAGCTTTATCATGCCCAATGTGTTTCACTTCCATGGCATCCACCTCTTCTACCAAGTGGTCTATACTTTTGGTGCCCCTTTGACGTGCTCCTCCACTGTCACTTTTCCCTTACCTTCAAGGCTAATGACACTCACTGCCTGTTTGCCAACTAGAGGTGGGTTTAAGGGTGGAATGAGGGTCTATAATGGTGGTGGATGTGATTGAATAGATGGTTGTAGGATATGGATAGGTTGTACTTGTTGTGGTGGTGTTTTTGTTGGCGGTGAGAGTTGAGGGTCTATAATGATGGTGGATGTGATTGAATAGATGGTTGTAGGATATGGATAGGTTGTACTTGTTGTGGTGGCTTATGTTGTAGTGGTGTTTTTGTCGGTGGTGAGAGTTGATTTTGTCTTGATCCTCTATTAAAATTTGGCTTCCTAGAGTGTGGACAACAATATATATGATGTCCATCCTCTCCAAAATTGTAACATTGGTACTCCTGGTTTTTCATACATTGTCCTCTCCCTTGATCTTGATTCAGGTTGTGTGCATGCCCTTGCTACACCAAATGCACAGATATATTCTCCAACTGAATAGCAATGCGGCTCAAAATACTTGCTACTCTTTTGATGCCTTTTGTGGTTGAGCCCTTTGAGTGGTTGTTAAAAATGTTGAGGATGTTTGAGTTGAGCTTGATTCCTTTGACTCATTGAATTTTTCTAGCATGCACAACTTCTTGTCTTCACAATGGGTTACCTCCACTACCAGGCCAACAATAAAGCGGTACTTATTAAAAAATTTAGGTTCTCTTTCACCTTCTTCTAACGAGGCAACCTGTCTCTCTCATAGATCCACAAATTGCAATTCATAAGTGTAATACTCTTGCAAACCTCCCTTCTTCAACTCTATCGACATTTGCCATAGCTTCTTTGAGGTAATGCCTTTACCAAACCTCTTCAAAAAGGTAGCATGTAGTAAGCCACGTGCATCCTTGGTAGCTTGTGGAAAAGCATTGTACCAAACATCATCCTTGTTGAGAACCCACAAGAGATTTCAAGATTATCAAGAAAGTTAGTGGTGTTGTCTTCTCCCTTTTTCAACTAAATGTGGGGAAGGAGATCCCCACCATGGCAGCAAATTAATGAGGAGAAAATCACAAAACTTTCTTTTTTACAAGCTTACAAAATGCATGGTTTATACAGGGATGTAAATACACACATCAAAAGAAACATGGTGATGGATGAGGGGTAAAGTAAATGGTCAATCAAAGGTATTGATTTTGTGCACTATCACCATCAAACATGGCTATCATGATTTGTTGGTGAAAGAAATTTCGATCAAGAATGATGTGAATGGATTGGACCTGTTGTGGAGCATAGGAATGACCTCTTGGAAAAGGTTGGTTTGGTTGATCCATCACATGATAACAGCAAATGGCGCCTCTCTTTGTGATCAAAGATTTAATCCAGAGGTGTAGAGCTCTTGGTAGTCGAGGTTGAATCAGTAGGACCACAACATTAGGAAGATTTTGGGCTCTAGGAGATCCTTTTTATTTGCCATGAGATTATGCAAGTGATTAACATTCTGACAAATAGGTGCATGCCATGTGTGCGGAATGGTGGGTGTGTAAGAGTGGTCAAATGATGCACTTTTCCCTCCCAAAAAAAGGGTGGAAAACTTTATGATTTTTTACCTTCCATAACTCCTATATATGATGTTCAATTTGAATGGAGATTATAGTTTTTTAATCTACATCTTGAGCTTTTTCCATAAATATGTTACATGATATGGTTTTTCTTGCTAGATTTTTAAGTTAAATAAAAAGGAAAACCCTCAAGATCTCTTGCCATTTGATGCATGGACAAAACATGTGGTGCGAGTACATGATAGTAATCTTCTCTCACAAACAAAACATGGTGCTCAAGATGCGAGCAGGCAAGGTGCTAGTGAGGTAGAGAGAGAGAGAGAGAGAGAGAGAGAGAGAGAGAGAGGGAAAATGAATGTGCAAGAGAGTAGAAGAAAATAAGGGGAAAGGATGAATGACAATGAGACACAATGCATTGATCTAAACTAAAACCTCCATATCACGCGGCATATGCACCCACTATTTGCAAAATGCACAAACCAATAAGAAAATAACTTAAGCATTAGAAACTCTTCCATACAATTCCATCAACGAGGAGTCTTCATAAACCAAGACACACACACAAAACTAAGATAGCTAAACACAAGATGTGAATGGAAACCCTCCTCAACAACCACTACACTATTGGTAGCTTAGTGTTTAACCAAATTCCTAATGAGGGATCTACAATGTGAGAGGGCTTCCATGTCTGATATTTGGGCTCTTCACATAGCCTTTCTTGCATAATTACAGTTGGGGATGGTTACAAAAACAAAGACAAACCAAGGGGTGCAAATTGAGGTGCCTTGGGAGCCACCACCTTGACCTTGTATATGCTCCTCCTAGAAGCTTCACCTTGCCACTTGATATGGTGCTTCTTCATTAGTAACTTCAAGATGTGAATGGAAACCCTCCTCAACAACCACTACACTATTGGTAGCTTAGTGTTTAACCAAATTCCTAATGAGGGAAATCTACAATGTGAGAGGGCTTCCATGTCTGATATTTGGGCTCTTCACATAGCCTTTCTTGCATGATTATAGTTGGGGATGGTTACAAAAACAAAGACAAACCAAGGGGTGCAAATTGGGGTGCCTTGGGAGCCACCACCTTGTCCTTGTATATACTCCTCCTAGAAGCTTCACCTTGCCACTTGATATGGTGCTTCTTCATTAGTAACTTCAAGAAATTTAGCTTTACACTTGAGCCATTTTAAATATATTGGGCTTCCATTTCACCATTAGTGGTATAGATGCATATATGTGAGGATGAAGGAGATTTGCGTGAGTAGGGATAAAGAGATGGATTTTTAAAAGGCTTTATGGCTGATTTGAATGGAGTAAATTGATGGAAAATGTGAATTCATAGTGAGTCCTTAACACGTGTGTTTTTAGTCATAGTGTGTGTAGTTAACTAGTGCACATACTCACAGGGAAGGGAAAGGGGATGAAGTGCAACCATCGAATCTTGAGAAGATTGATTAGGAATGAAGGAAATTTATGACAAACTAAGTGTGTGTGAGCAAGAAATTTCCTAGGGTAACATGAGACAACACTAAGTGATAGAAAAAAAAAAGTGTTTCTTACCAAAATGACTCCAATATGAGACCCCAACTATTTTCTCCCTAATTTTAAGGGTAGGTGGGAAGGGGAAGGCATGGAGGGTATCCTGGGGGGGGGGGGGGGGGGGGGGGGGGGGGGGGGGGGGGGGGGGGAAGGCATGGAGGGTATCCTGGGGGGGGGGGGGGGGTCTACTTATGATAGGGTACCCATTCCTTTGGGAAACTATTGAAAATATGATGAATTAGGCTTGATTTTTCCTTCCTTTCCTTATGAGCCAAAGGGGATGTGGCCCACATCACATGATTATTTATTTTTATTCCTCAATTATGCATCACATTGGTGGGGGGAACATTAAGATGCTCCTTATCTACATGATTTCATGAAGGCATCCTGTATGCATACTAGGAATACCTTGTATATAATCAATAACTTATTAGGAAATACACGGATGGTGGTCCCCAACACTTTACCATTCTAAACTAACTCATCTCATAGATAAAACCATTTTCAATTTTCTCCTTATAGCTATTTTCATTCTCTCACCTTTGTTCCCGTATAGAAGTCATGCTGCCGTCGAAACCCTCAGTGCCATGCCCCGACCATTGCTTCCCATGAGACCCACTCCTCCAATTTCACTTCTGGTTTTCTTTTTAGAGTATGTACAAACCCTAGCAAAAAAAAGAGTTTATTGAACCTACGTTTTTTTTTTTGTGGGAGACTATTCCTAGTTATGTACATGTGACTTCTCCTCGGGGATATGAAAGGAATGCATCAAAATTGTTGGCACTCTAATTTGATTTTCCATAAAATATTGGAAAACTTATTGGCATGGCTTCCAAAACCTGTAACTTGAAGGTAACTTGAAGCAACTCCTTGGTGGTGAGCACCCAAACACTAGTGGGAAAACAAGACCAAGGGACACCTATATAGCACCAAAAATATTATCAAAAGGACTCTCACAACACGACAACTCAAAGGAAAGAGACTCTTTGGGAATTTTCGAGCATACACGCACCCAAAAGACAACCATGGAAATTAGAAAGCACCTGTCCTAGCAATTACTAGACATTCCAATCAGTCTACTTGAGGAAGAGAGCTTTCCCCTTCACCAATTAAAACCAAAATATAGAAGTTTCTGTATGCCACAAGACATGTAATCCTTCACAACTTACATTACACCAAACTACTTGTGGGCTGCCATATCATTAGGAAAATTTTGGACTTTCAAATGGGACCTATAAGGACTTTGAATTTCTCCCTTTTGTGGAAAATGGGCATACGGTAAAAATTTTACAAATGAAATCAAAACTCGTTGGACCTTTTGGATTTAGAATGTAATCATCGAGATTTATCCATTGATATATAGCATGCCATTAGATTCCTTATAATCTAGTTTTATAAATAAACAAGTGAAAGAGTTACGATGGCTTTCTAAAACAATACAAAAGTGATAAAATCATTAAGTTGAGTTTAACTAGAATTATATAAGGTGAAGCATGTCTCGAGAATTTCTCTTTTATTATGTGACTTAGTTTCCTTCTTGCAAAGAAGCAAACCAAAAATACTAGCAAAAAATTTGAAATTCGTAAGATTTTTTAACAAAGTTCTCACATATTTCATTGATTTTTCTTCCCTTACCATGGTCTGCTCATTAATGTATATATATATGTGTGTATATAAAATATAAATAAATATATATATATATGTATATAATCTACTAGAATTATGCAAGGTGAAGCTTCACTCTAGCGTTCTAAAAGAATAGAATGCAAGAGAAGTCAAGCCGCTGTGAGGATGTGAAATGAAAGGTGAAATAAAAGAATCGAGTTCATATTTCAATAAAGAAATAACATTTAAGGCAAGTCTAAATCATCACTAAAAACATTCAAAGTATGCCTAACTCAACTCTCCTCTAGGGCTTCTTTTGGAAAGCCAAAAATCAAAATTTGAACATGCACAATTTTTTGGCATATAACATAAATCACCAAATGTGGCCTGCATACACATCAACTAGTATAAGTCTCTCCAAGTCTCTCCAATCTCAGACAAATAAAAATCCTTTGAGAACATCTTAAGTGTGTAAGTGAAGGGTGGTCTTAGGAAATGAAAAGACCTATGAAGGTGGGAAGTCAAAAGCCATTTGTGTCCATATAAAGAGGTGGTCAATTTTTTGGTGCATTTGTGTTTTTGTTCCCCTTTATTTTTCCTTTAGTGTTTTCTTCTCTTGAAAGTGTCCTTGCACACTATCTACATACACTATGTAAGTAATGATACTTTCTTTTGAAGCCATCAAGAACACCTTAGTATATATGCAACATAAGACAATACAAATTTAGATGAATTAAAAGGTTTATATGATCACTAATTGAATAAAAAAATATTGCTTATTATTTTCACACTACTTTTTATATTTAATTCTAGTTACAAAGATTTTTTTTAAACATAAGAGTTGCAAAAATATCAAAGATATATGTAAATAGTTACCATGGATTATTGCTTGCACCCTACTCATTTTTTTCGTAGATTAGGGTACGGGTTTTAGTGAACATCAAGTGCTATTTTTCATAGGGGACTTTCATGAGTGTAGTTACTATTGAGGTTGCTTATAAAAGTGAGGGATTATAATTTATACGAGTACTTTGGATAAAATCTTATAAGTTTGGAAAAGCATGTTCTCTTGATTTCATGTTTCGTTTTATTTAAAATTCATGGAAATAGGACATTAAAGTGTTCTCTTTGGAACCAAACTACCGTTAAAGACTCCATCAAAGATAATTGCAAGAGTCAATTTCAATCAATGTCATCGTAGAACTTTTCTAATCATGTTTCCCACTCTACACAAACACATTTTGTGATGCTAAATGTAATCCTAAAAGAAAGGTTATTAAGGTCCAATAGGATCTGCCAATTTAAAAAAAAAAAAAATCCTTTCAAAACATTTTACATGAATAAGTGAAGGGTCAGGTTTTTCTTCTTTAAAGAAATTTGGAAGACATGGAACTATAGGGTGTTTGAGAAGACTCTAATGATTGCAAGCTTGTGTGAAATAGTACTTGAAAGTAAGGAACTGATTCTCTCCATTGGTAGGAGGAAGAGCTCCGACAAATTGTATTGGGCCATCAACTCAATGTTTTTAGGTTAGAAATGTTCTAGGGAGGGGTTGTGGGTTGCCTCTTGAGGAACCCTAGTGTTATTGAATGTAATATGTGCTCCCTTGAGGCTCAGTAGGAGCTTGAGATCACCTTGTACGTTTTCTTGATGAATACAATTTAAATACTCGCTATTATTTTATTTTCTTGGGTTGGGGGGGGGGGGGGGGGGTTGTTGTGTGTTTGAAAAGTCTCATGACATTGAAAAGCCAAAAGACTTTTCATCCATATAAAAAGGTGATTTGAGTGTGCATTCATATATTTATACTTTTCTTTTTATTTTCTTTTCGCTAAGGTTATAATCATTAGAGTTTCTTTGCACCATGGTATAGGTAGTGAGTTGTTTTCTTTTCTCTAAGGTTATAATCTTTAGAGTTTCCTTGCACCATGCTATAGGTAGTGAGTTTATCTATTTTTGATCCATTCAGAAAAGTGGGTCCATTAGTCCTATCAACATTTTAATTGATGGAGAAGACCATAGGTAGCATTCTACAACATAGCAAGATGAGCGATTTTGTAGGGTTAAGATAGAGTACGTAGTGTTTTGAATTTTGACAAGGTGTTGAAGGAGGAGAGGGTGGGAGTGAGGGAGTGATCAAGATGTAGGTTTGCTGGGGACAACCTCATTGGGGATTGATGTTGTCTCTTAGCGTGAAGGGGTAGGGGATGGTGTTTGAGCTCTAAAAGGGTGCACCTATTAGGGTTTGTGATTCTTCCTTCAAAGGGCTGCCATATTACACTACAAGCTTTGTTAACCATATCACGGTGCAAGCATTGTTAACCATGGAGATAGGGTGTTTGCCCATGGATGAAGACATCATAAAATTTTCTAGATTGCTTGTAATAGGGAGCGTGCCGATTGAAGAAGAAGATGTGCCCATGCAAGAAGATGGTGGTCCACATTATCCCATTTATGTGAAAAATTGTAGCCTATGCATTACGTCATAAAGATGAGTGAAGCTTTAATAAGGGACCCAACCTTGATTAATGATAAAGTTTTGTCGATTGAGAAGCTATGCTCTAGTAAAGCCAAAGACAAAGGAAAAGGGAACGACCAGATGACTACTGCTAAGGTCTTTAGTTTTAAGGTGATGAACCTAAAGGCAGGTGTGCCTCATAATACGATTTCTACAAGTGGAAGCAAGGAGTTCTTTGAGACCACAGTGTTGAGTCCAAGCATCTTGTTCCTAGTGTACTGAATGGTCTTAACTCTAAAGAGACTACTAAAGTCACAACATGTGAGACATCAATCGAGGAAAGTTATGGCTAGCTGAAGGTCAAAACAGAATCATTAGAATAGGAGCTAAAAGAGGTCATCAGACTACTTGAGAAAGGCTCAAACAATAACAAAAGAACTAGCTCACAGGCCAAAATAGTCATTAGGAAGTGAATGGGGTATACAAGGGCCTCTTTATTTGGTAATTTGAGGAGATGCTTAAAGCTTAATCCAAATTTTACCAAGCCTCAAAGAGTGGGTAAAAAGGCCTATGCCCGTTTTAAAAAAAAATGCCATTTCTATATGTTGTTTTTGGAAATAGGCTATTTTAACCCAAAACAGAGGTGTATTTTTTAAGTTTAAAATGTCTTTTTTCAACCTCTATCCTCTCTCTCCTATATTGAAACCTCTCTCTCTCACTTAAAGGAAGCACTTTTCAGCCCTCCCCTACCAGAAAAGAAGGTTTTTCACATTCTCTCTCTAAAATGTGAACCTACTCTCTTTGTTTATCTCTCTCTGTCTCTGCCCCCTCCCCTTTTTTGTCTTATAGCTTCCCTCTCCCAGTCATTGAAGGGGCATTATTTGCTTCATACTTCTGACAAAAAGCGTTGATGCTCCAAGCTTGCAAAATTGATCTCTTTCCCACTCTCTCTTCCTTTATTGCCTTTCTCTCTCTCTCTCTCTCCCTCCCTCCCTCCCTCTCTCTCTCTCTCTCTCTCTCTCTCTCTCTCATGCTTTTCCCACTTCAACTCCAGGTGAGAAAATAAGATACTCCATTACCTCTACGTGCAACATCATTTCTCTTTTTAAAACTTCATGACCAACAATTTGAATTCAAAGGAGACTAAGTTCAAGTCCCTCTTTTTATTTCCTCCACAACATAATCATATTCTTATATCTCTAAGTACTCTGTGTTTCTTCTCTCCATAGCCAGTATCGTTTGCTTGTACCAATCACCATAACATCTTTCCTCTCTAATTTTCTTGCTAAGCTAACAGAAATTTCATTCAATCCCCTTTTACTACAAGACATTAATAACAAGCAAAAATGATATCGATTAGATACTGATTTGGAGCAAGATTATGCTACTATGCAACTTGGCACATCCAATCTCAATGTTGTAGATCAACTACCAAACCTCATACAAAACATTGGGTCCAAGGCAATCAACTTATGAGTTGATGGCCATATTTACCCAAGCAGTTCTCTTACCAATGTATCACCACCCTTTTGGAATTTCATTAAGCTACTACATTTTGTAGGAGATGGAAGAGATGGCCTATTTGGCTATTGCTAGAGATTGTTTTCAGCTTTCTTCAATGAAAGGGAAGCAAGAAAACACCTCTTTGCTTCATATTCTTTGTTGAAAACGAAGTATGTAAGTAAAGGACATGCAAAAAGTCAAAGAGGAAGAAAATAAGAAGGTGAAGCAATTGAACGATGAGATGACAAATATTTTTTTAAAAATAGAGTAGCAAAAAAAGGAGCAACAACAACGGCTAGACAACTACGTTCAACTACAACACATTTCTTGTAACATGCATAGGCAAATCGATCATCTCACACACATTCCCCTTGTCTACCACATTCGTAAGCGCAAGAGACAAGCAAAGTCTATACTATCATTAGGTGGTGGAGCTTAAAAGAAGCATATTCTTCAAACTAGGTAAGGGCAAGAATGCAGTATTTTAAGCTGTTGTAACTTTATTTCAATCTGTAGGAATTTGGCTGGAATGATGATGGGAATTGATTCCAATGCTCAAGAAACAAGACGTACTCTACCCCTGTATATCATCAAGCTAAAAGAAGTTGGTTGAGCCATTGGATCATCCATCCAATGTTGGCACTACCAAACTTTTGTGCCAAAAGTATTTTAGTGAATTGAAGAACATTGTGTTACCCCCTCGGGGAGGTCACTTATCAAAATCTTCCTATATCATGTGCGTTCAAGAGGTTATGAATAATACCTCAATATACATACTATATTTACACTACATGCCTATTTAAAAAACCCCCACCCCCCTCTGTATGTATACATTTTGATCTTTTAATAATCCTCTCCGGTTAACTCACGTGATAGCATACACATTCTAAAAAGGGACCGCCCCGGGGTTGCCCCAAGAGATGATGGAGGTGTGTGATACTGCAAGAATAAGTGGCAAGGCTTACAAATCCTTGTACAAAATTATCATGCTAGGACATAGGGAAAAGGAAATGTTTAGGTTGTTGCCAACGCCTTACATTTCCAGTGTTGCAAAAAAATATGCCAATAATGATTCTACAAGCTTGCTAATACCATTCGAAGACAACAAATCCTTCAGATAAAACGAGTTCAACAATGTGTATGCGACTTATTAAAGTTCCTAGAGTCAACGATCAAATTCTATTTGCTGACACAAGAAGAGTGTGATGGTAAAGATATTTATTATGAATCTTGATGAGTGAAATATTTTCAAAGGTCAATGGCTTGAAAGAGTAAGCATTACATTGATGTAAAGGGCCTTGGTAGTTTAGGCATCGATGTTGAACTAAATGTTAAGGAGAAAGAAAACACTTGTTTAGATGTTCAATTAGAGAATAAAATTTGGTGGCTGCCTGGTAGTTTTTTATCTCTTGCATGATACACATGAGTCCCTGAAATGGTATTTTAATCAGACGCTATTTGTTAATGCCATTGGCAACATCGGGAAGGAAAAAAATACACGTTTTAGGTTTGGGTACATCTCAAGTTGAATGGCATTTGGTAGGAGACTTGAAAGCTCTCAATTCTATGCTAGGGTGCAAGCAAGCTACAATGACCCCTTTTCCACGCATTTATTGTTACCACAATCTTTCAAACTAAAGGAAAGGGTGACGAGCATGTGAAAGGGTGGTAAGGAGAAAAGTGACAAAGTTTCACTTGACTCTACGAAAGGTGTACCCACTTCACAAACAATGAGTAAAAACACTACAAAAATGGTTTTAAGGTATCCTTAGTTGTGACCAAAGTATACCCCCTAATCAAAACATGGACAATTTAAATTGGAATCCTATTCCACTAATATATATGCATGTGTGCACCCTTCATGCCCATCTAAGAATTCTTGACAAGTTGTTAATGTTACATATTAATTATGTTTGGAATGTGGAACCTATGTTTGGAATGTGGAACCTGCAAAAAGAAGGGAAGAGTGTATAAAACAACTCGAGGCTATTCTATCAAGTGTTAGTATCCATGATGGTGCACTTGAGCTATCAAAGGACAAGAAAGCATCTAAAAGTACACAAGATTGTACAAATAAAATATGTATGGGTGGTAGTAAAGCTAGGTATGTGCTTGCAAACTAGTCTGACTCCAAAGTCCCACTGAGTTTCAGTTTGTGACGTTACCATCTACAGAGGTAACAAAGTAGTCCTTGGAATTAAGCGCGCTTATGTGTGGCAGTCTATCGACGGTATTTTTCATCTACTTGAAAAGGAAAATCTAACCTATGATGAGATCTCCACCTTGAAGGTTCCAATCAATAGTTTCACAAAGCAAATGGTTGATGCCTGAGGAGAAGCACACATAACACATTACATGGTGGATTGAACACTTAGTCTCTAGAGTTGAAAAGCTTTTGTGTTTGAACTAAATTCTGTGAATTTTTTGCGGCATATTATTTTTGCATGTGGTGAATTTTCTCTCGACACCTATGGTTCATTGGGCTTCTTGAGTAGCCAAGGAATGGAGTACTCGCACTATCAAGTAAAAGACGTAGTAGACTTCAAAAAAATACATCATAGAGGTGGAAGGAAAAGCAGCAATGCACTACATCATATATTCAATTAGTTCTAATAAATTTTAGTGGGGAGAGAGAGGAAGAAGAATAGAGCACAAAAAATTCTAAAAACCAAAATAGCGTAAGTGCTTAACATCACGCAATCACAATCTTTGAGTGCAGAAGATCATTTTTGGTGATGGTTGAAGACAAGATGACAAAATGGTATGCGTTGCATAGAAAACTCATAAATTTTTGAGACTAACTATTTCTATTGTAGCGTTAATTGTGATGCCAAGTGATCTTGTGGCAACACAATCAGTGGTTCTGTACATGAAGTTTCTTCTATTTTAGAGTTTATTTTACATTAGTTTTATTAAGTTTTTTTTCAAAAAACTAAAACTTTAAGTACTACATAAGTCAAAACTCACAACTTGAAGTTCATTTCTCAATTGCCCATTCTAGGAGATCCTCTTGAGCCCAAACAAGAACTCACTCAAATCTTGCACCACGTGGATGATACATAAGAGAAAACCATTACGCACATCAATGCCACCACCACCACTCACACCACAGTAAATTTGAAACCAACATCTCATGTTGAATCCACCATTCCAAATCCACAACCTCAACCACATGTGGATAGCCCAACACCACAACCCGCTCGAGACGTCCAACCATTACATCCATAGGATGGCAGTTTTTTGGTGATCTCCCACCATCAAATCATGCCAACCTCACACCTCTATTGGATCCCCCGACTACTCTCATCTCTAAAGAGATCCACACAAGAAATGAGAACAAGCAAAGAAGAATATCGGGGTCCACTACTAAATGATGAGGTCTCGCCTGTTGTCACAATACCTGGCACTCAAGCAACCGTGGAAACTACACCAAGGAAATTTGGCTTGCAGTTCAAACAAAAAGTGATCAACATAATACCAAGTGACCTTATATAGGAAGCACGAGCCAAGAGATTGACAATAAATGAAGAGAGGGAAAAAAAAAGACGAAACCGAGAGAGAAGTGCAGGGAAAGCAAGAGGTAGAGAGAAGACAAAGGGAACAGGAGGAGTGGGAGAGAGCAGAGGCACAGAGATTCGATTGGCTAATTTAACAAGCACAAACACACACAAAGAGAAGTAGGCCCATGAGGAGAGGAGGAAAAGTATAAAAATGACCCTCCTCAATGGGCCACGCAGCCGGCTCCTCTCACCACCAACAATACAAAAAAAATGGAGATGGAGGTAAGGAATAGTGGCTCTGTGGGTGGTGGGAGATTCAAAAGTATCATAACAGCATTCATTTGATCATACCAAAAGCGGCCTTCCCTTGAGTGTTGAGAGAGATAATGTATGAGTATAGTGACTCTATAACCTTGATATAGAATGTTGCTTTATTGGCCCTAGAGGTTACTACCACTGAGGAAATTTTGGTGCAGCTGTTCGAGGATGGTGTTTCTTGTATGGTGCATGCAAAGCGAGTAACTTTGAAAAACACAGATTTATCCCTAGCAATCAATTTTTGAAATGAAGGGTGCCTACATAAGAATTAGCTTATCTTATGTAGCCTCTCTTATGATATTTGTATTCTTTTCATATGATATTAATGACTTAGATTTCTTCCATTCAATACAATTGTAACATTGATTATGGACATTGTGTTCTTTTAGTATTTGTATTTCTCAAGATTTTTAATTTAAACTCCCTATCCCAATCAGACACTCGACAATTCGGGGAGACATTGCCGTTCAACTTTTGTCAAAACTGGGCAACAAGGGGACCTTACGGAGGTGGTAAGATCCCCATGATGCATGACAACACCGGATGGGGATATTCGGTGCAAAGAAAAGGCATGTGTGCCATGGTCCACTGTCGACCATTTTGAACTGGTCAAAATGCTTGCTTGCATGTCGTGGCATATACACCTTTTTTTGGAACTAGACGTCCTTGTACGGTGTTTCCGTGTGCTATGGGCATGTGGCCACCCCTGTACAATCCTCGTGTTGTTCAATTTTGACAAAAGTTGATGGGCGGTGTCCCCTCGACCCACTGGGAGTTGTATGTTGGCCGTTTTGTATAGACATTATGATAATAAAATTGTTTGGACAATATGAACAAAAAAATAAAAAAGTATAGAATGATGGAAAATTACAATAGAAAAGACAAAGCTATTGTTTATTTCTTTGGGAATTACATCATGGCTGGTTAGCTTTTTCTCAAATTACATCTTTAGGTATGAGGTGGGTATGGGGAGAACGGCTGACCTAATGCCAAGGGTTTTTATGATTTCCTATGGGTTTGTCACCCTTTGACCTAGGCTTAAGGTATAGTGGGAGAGGACTGACCCAAGGTGCTTGCCTGTAAACAAGGCCACCGTATGATCCACCAATATACGTATGTTAGCATTAAGGGTGAGGGAATCTTGGGTGAGGATGCTACTTAATGCTTTGCACTTGAGAAGCTCCGCATTACCATGCTTGGATAATTCTCTGTGAGAAACTTGAAGAATCAATGGTACCATGTGGCTCAAGTAGTGCCAAAATAAGCTATCCCTACCAATGGGCATGTTGCAAGAACCTCTAGTTTGCGTTGCAAACTTATCAATATGGTGAACGGTCAGCAAAACATTTTGAAGGACTTTAATACTTGCTATAAGGAAACATAGACAATCGCTTAGGTTTAAAAATGTTTACCTCATTTTCTTCATCCATTGCTTCAAGACTTTGCCTCATCAAGTCGATGCTAGAGAGATCATCTCCACCCATAGGAGTCAGCGGTCTGTGTGGATGTAAAATGCTTTTTGAGACGCTTTTATAAAAGAAGGCACATGATTAAATCTTCACTACGCTACTTACCACTATTTTCACCACAGTAGAGGCTTTCCGCCAAGAGACTTTGGTCTTCAAAGTCAATTTGAAGTTTGGCCATCTCTATCTTTCCATTTGGATCCTTCATGCCCACATAGATAGCAAGCACTGAGAGTGACTCACCTTCTTTGAGTCCTAGTATTTTAGCAATGTCCTCAAGGAAGCAAAAAATTGATGACCCTCGACCACCACTACATGCAAACTGAGATATGGACTTCCTCCAACACCTCATCTCCCTCTATCATCCAATTTTCCTCTTCAATGGAGCTGGGATTTTTCAAGAGGAAGAGTGCCATAGATGCTTCAGTCTGCTCATCAAGCTCTTTGACAACTTCATTTGACTCCTGAACAATGGTCACAAGGGGTTTCTTGTTGGCCTTTTCCTTTGATTTTTTATTTTCCATGCCCTCAAGCACAAGTAAAACCAAAACCATTTCCCAAGAAATTAATTCGGTACCTACGCACCCCATGCCCAAGTCCCTCATCCTCTCTACTCTAGTCTCATTCAATGAGCCCTTTGAAAAAACTCAACAAGAAAAAGAAAAAAAATTTATCAGCCACATAGAGATGTTTGATAAAATCCACTAGTAACCATGCCATGTTTAATCCCTCATATCCCTCTATCATCCGATCTTCCTCTTCAATGGAGCTGTGACTTTGCAAGAGGATGAGTGCCATAGATGCTTCAGTCAAGCTCTTTGACAACTTCATTTGATTCCTAAACAATGGTCACAAGGGGTTTCTTGTTGGCATTTTCCTTTGATTTTTTTTTGTCCATGCCCTCAAGCACAAGTAAAACCAAAACCATTTCCCAAAAAATGAATTCGGTGCCTATGCACCCCATGCCTAAGTCCCTCGTCCTCTGTATTCTAGTCTCGTTCAATGAGCCCTTTGACAAATTTCAACAAGAAAATTTATCAACCATATAAAGATGTTTGGGAAAATACACTAGTAACCATGCCATGTTGAATCCCTCGAATACTATGGAATATTCTTCCATGTGGTGCGCATGTAGTCAAGAAATATTTGGAACACCTATGCATGCAAGTTGGCGGTGACATGCATGTCAATCGTCCCCTCAAACACAATAACTAGTTCATGTGCTCAATCTGCAATGAAAATTAGAAGGTACACAAAGACAATCAATTCCACTTACTCTTGTCATAAAATATAATATCTAACCAACCCAAATGATTTTTTCATATTAAACTGATCATTTAATGTGGGATATATCATAAATGGGAACAAGGGTTAGGATATAGACATGTGCTTACGGATCTGTCTCAACACGTGGCCAATGGTAAAGAGGTCCAAATGAGAGATGGTCTGTCAAAGAGCAAGGTTAACTAATGAAGATTTAAAGACCTTAGGGTTAGCTTCATTAAAAACCTCCAACGGTTAGTGTTAAAAGTCCTTTGACCTTAGGCAATCTAGGGCTGAGCTTGAGGTGGGAACCCGACCTAATCTTGAGATGCTTGTCATGCTTGATGACTAAGGTGCTTGTCGTGCTTGATGACGAAGGTTCTTGAGGTGCTTGTTGTGCTTGATGACTAAGGTGCTTGAGGTGCTTGTCATGCTTGATGACTAAGGTGCTTGAGAAGCTTCCCTTGCATGGGGGGTAAAGTGCTTGAGTAAAAAAGAAACCCACAAAGGAGGGGTAAAGTCCCAAAGCTAGGGTAATCTTTGACTTAAGCTCCCACTGACTCAAACGGCACCCCTTTTCTCAAGGGGCACATGGGACACATGTCGGAATCTCCCTATTCTTAGCCACATGGTGTGCTTGAATGCTATTGGTTGGGCTAAAGAGGGGGTCCAATGATCTTCTGGTTCCATCCAACAAATATCTAGGTATTTTCAAAATCTCTCTCTATCTAAGGGGTAAGGAGGACACTTGTCTAAAGACTACCCATGTACTTGAATGCATGCTGTATGTGATTGGATATGGGGAGAGGGGTCCAATGAGCTTGAAGCATGTGGAAAGGCTATAACTTGCCCCAAGCAAGAAAGGGTGGTGGTGGGGGGGTATACACCACACTCACACACACGCATTTTGTGGATCATTCTCACTTGGTGAAAGTTAAGAACCTCCACCTCCTTCTCCAAGCTTGTGAGAAGTGAGAGCCTACACCAACACTCTTGGCTATGGAATGCAAATACAACCAAGAGCCATGCTTCAATGCTTAAGCTTTTCATCTTCTCCATCTTCATTAGTATGCTATTATTTATGCTAGCAATAAGAGTGATGATAAGTGAGGAACTAGTTCTTTCTCCTATGGAATGTTTCTTCTTTCTCTTCTCAATCCTCATTCCCCGCTAGCTCTCTCCACTTTCGAAGGCGTTTGAGGCCTTGGGATAGTTAATGACTTCAACAAAGTTTATATTATGCTTCCGATGCATGAAGCTTTCCATCTTCATTGCATCACCTAGGTCATAAGGAACACAAAGATTGTATTGTACCAAGTCTTTCTTGATGGGAGAAACTATAATACAAATGCCTAATGGAGGAGGGACCGGCTCCGTATGAATCTGGTCCTCAACTGTTGTCATTTTCTCTAAACACTCTCTCTTGCAAAAGTATTGTGCATGCCAAGTTAACTAAGTACCATGTTTATGTTGCAACCACCAATAAAGTTCACCCACTATGCTCACAAAGTAATCTCACAAAAGTGCTTCATCTAATTTCCTAATTCTGCTACTCTCAAAGTTCATAGGCCATTTCCATACATTGGTATCAGAGCATTTGGTTTCTCTTTTCTTGCTTAAGAAGAGAGGTCCTTAAGTAGCCTATTAATGGTTGATTTTGTTAATTATATTAGTGTAAGTGGTACTGGGATGTATTCTCGGTTTTGTTGAGCTCACTATGTGGGATATGGTGCACACCTTGGGAGATTTGGTCTTAATAATGGAGTCTTAATAATGGGATATGGTGCACACCTTCGGAGCTTTGGTTTTAATAATGGAGTCTTTTTAGACTTTCCTACACCTTTACCATTATTGAGCCATAAGAAGTCCAAAAGATCCCTCGGCAACTTGGCTATGTTAGACTCATTCTACTACTCTCTATAATTAACCAATTCGAGCCGTGGGTGTAGATACTTAAGTGCCTATTTTCAAATGCTAAGAGGAGTAGAAACTAAGGTTTTAAATTGCTAAAGCATACTCTAAGTAAACACATAAGTTTTAATTAACACGACTGACAATAGGCAAGAGAGTAGAATGAATATTGATAACTTTGATTTTGCACATGAAGGTGCTAATGATGATGCACCCATGTTTGTTAATTATTGTCACTAGGTCGCAACAAGCTATGGGCAATCCCGCTTTGCTAGCCGAAGGAAATCTTGCTTATGGGATTTACTTTCCTCTCCAAGAGGAGAGAGAGGTTAGGAGGCCTCTTGATGAGGTCCCCAAAAGAAGACTCTCTCCCATATGAGAGGAGGAATCCAAAGATCAAGAAAGTAACGAATCCTTGAATTCCTCTGAAGATGTGGCTCCACAAAGAAGGCGGACTAAACGATCACCAACTCCTCCCAAGAGGATTAACCCGTAGTCCTTATCCTCATCACCCCAAAAGGGAAGAGAGGAAACCAAGGAAAAAAGTGCAAGAAAGAGGTTACCCTCTTCTCCACCTTCCTCCTCTATCGATGAAAGCTATGGCTATTCTCCTAGAGAATACAAGAGGGGAGGACATCGCAAATCTTACCTTGCATGGAGAAGGTCACAAAATCTAAAGAAGTTCAAAGAGGAAGGAAGAGTATCTCTTTTCTCACCTATGATGTCACCTTTGGTTCTACTGACAAAGTATCAGCCTTCATCCAACAATTTGATGCGGCTTTGGAGACGAGGGCTTCATGGAGTCCTCCAAGCTACTCCATGTAGCTATGCACTTCCAAAAATCGTCTCATCAATGGTGGGCTAGCCTTTGTGGCAACAGTGAAGCCCCAAAGACATGGAAAACTCTACGAGTTTCTATCATGAAGCAATTCCTCGCAAGCAATGCAAAGGAAAAAGTGCTCACTAAATGGAGAAGTTTGAGGATTCTCTCTCATGAATCTATCCACAAATATGTGGACAAGTTTTGGGATTTACATCTCAAGGATACTCTCTTTCAAAAGATAGACTTTGCTGAGAAAAAGAAAAAATTTTGTGCGGGATTACCTGAAGAGATGGCATAGTATTTCAACTCTCAATGGACTGGTTCTATCAGCGAAGTAATCCACCATGCCATGGTTCCTTCACGCATCAATTTCCAACAAGGGGCTAGATGGAATGTCAAGCCCATGGAAAATAAAGACAAAAGTGATGGAAAGTGTAAATTTAATGCCCAAAATTCTTCCCAAGGCCATTCTGACAACAAAAACAACAATTGGTCCAAGGAGAAAGGACTTTACAAAGGTAAAAATAAACTCTCTCCTGAAGAGCTTGAAACTTTTCGCAAGGATCACAAATGTTTTTAGTGTGGGGAGCAAGGACATGGTTATTGTTCTTGCCGCAAAAGAAATGCTCGCAATGAGAATCCTAGAGCTTCCACTATCGAAGATCCAAAAGAGGATGCTCGTTGCAAAGGATCACCTCTCTCCTATGCTAGGGGAAAGGTAAGGGAGCATGATTCCTTCATCTTGTTTGACCCTGATTCTACTCACAAATTCATATCAATGGAGTTGGCCACCAAGTTGGTCATTCAAGCTTTTGAGTTGGGAGATGTTGTAATTGTTGATGCCACTTTCAAGGGGCAGCAAGCCCCCGTTACTCCTTTGATTGGGAAGTTGAGGCTTCATGTCCAAATCTATGTCGACAAAGAAGGGTTCTTTATCTCTCCTCTCCAACATGAGGATGCTATCCTAGGGGCACCATGGTTCAACCTCATGGCTGCCAACATGAAGTTCCCTGAAAGGAGAATCTACTTCACCTACACGGGAAAGAATATGTATATAGATGCTAATGAGTCTGGTCGTAATATACCACCTGTAAATCATCTAGCCCTTGATAAATCAATGAAGAGCTCAGTTTTTGTGTACATGATTTTTGTCAAAGAGTCCCTCAAAGGTCCTAATGTTTCATCAAAGGTGAATGGTAGGAATCAAGAAGAGTTAGACTTGTCAAACTTTCTAAAAGGATTCCAAGATGTGTTCATCGATAATATCTCTGTGGACTTATTTCCAAAACGAGGGGATGACGACCACCATCGAATTAAGGTCCTATTAGGAAGCTCACCCCGGGGGATTCACCATGAAAAACTTACCGTACCACGTAAGTGCAGGGGAGGGGGGTTTTTTTATAGGTTACATAAGCGTATAAGTTAGGGGTAGGCCTCCAATAATTTATCTCCCAAGATTAGAAATAAGAGAGGGGGTATCATTTTTTATTTTTATTTTTTTTTGGGGGGGGGGGGGGGGGGGTGTGGGGGAGGAAGGGATAGGGAAAGAATTGAGAAAAGGGGGAATGGATTTCCAAAAGAGTCTACCCTCAAACTTGTGAGTCAATAGATACAAAGATACATGCACAAACTAACCCTACTTTGTATCAATTGCTTGTTTTGTGAGTATAGTTCATTTGTTGAGGGATGAGGGCTACAAAGAGCTTCTATAGATGCAAATTTATACAGAGGAGCCAACACAACTTTATAACCATGTTTTTGAGCAATAATGTGTATTGGTTTTGAAGTTATAGCGGGACCTAGAACTACTCAAACTCTTCTCCATGCCTTGGTTACATAAGAGATCCCCTAAACACGAGCAATAATTATTCCAAGCTCCTCTCAATGAACACAAGCAAGACTCCTTCCCTCTTTCAATTCCCAAGAGAGAGCTTCGAGAGAGCCCATGAATCCTGAGAGAGAGAGAGAGAGAGAGAGAGAGAGAGAGAGAGCCAGCCAAAGAAAAAATTAATTCTTTTGTCTGCTTATGCTATGCCAAGAGCAAGAGAGCTCCCATAGGTCGAGAACCAAGCAAGTCCTTCCACTCCTCCCACAAGAGTAAGAACATTCCCCCCAAAGCCATCCCAAAAGATCCTAAGTAACCCACAACCCTCCTGCTGAGATCAAGAGAGAGCACCCCAATACTAACAAGAGTGAATGAAATTTCAATTCTTCTTCTTCTCCTCTCTAAGAGAGAGAGAGAGGGAACGGGGAGGGAACCCCCAAAGCACGGACAAAGCACACACCAAAACAAAGTAGGTTCTTCAAACCTCAAGATGAGAGAGCTTCCTGAGAGTCCACCCATCCTTCATCTGCCGATAGAAATCCCCCCATTTATTTTTTCCTTCTCCCTACTCGTCTCCTCTCTTTTCTCCCAATAATAGCCCCCTTTTTTACTATTTTTAGGCACTTTATGAAGTCCCTCTTGTTGTTGTCACGTTGCGTGATAATAGCGTGGGAGTCTTTTCTTGCTGATGTGGCACACCGAGCTTGCGTAGAGCATCAAATTGGTTGATACTAGTATTGAGTTGTGGCGCCGTAGGCTGCTCATCAACTCCCTCTCAATGGATGAAGTCATCCAGGCATGAGATCATCAAGCTTTGTACCCTCTTCCCGGCCCTACCTGCTCGCCATGCTCTTTGATTTCCTCTCCCCTCTTCAAATTACCCTCTCTATGTTTACCCAATGGATGGCCTAATTCATGAGCTAAAGGCCTCAAAGCCCCAAATAATCACTACTCTTGATCATGTCTGCATAATGTCCGCTAGTCATATGATGGACGGTCATTCATTGGACCCAAAGCCCAATTACTTCATCAAAACTATTGTTCGATGCCCTATTTGTGGCAAAAATCCCATATTGGTGCCCAATTTCCAAGTAAGTGCCGCCAATGTCCTCATTTTTGATGCTCGTATAGTGTACAAAGGATGGAAGCCAAATTTCCAAAATTTCCAAAGGCTTTGCTAGAGAGGTCCAAAGACTCAAAACCCGTGTGCCAAAGCAAGACTCTGAGAAAAACCCTCATCTCAAACATACACAAATCCTGTCTAGAGACCATATACCCAAATGCCGATAACTTGTCCAATCTAAGCCCGAATTGTGTTCGACAAAGCCCGGTCGCCCCCCTGATCTCAAGAACTGCAATGCAAGCACTAGTTTTGAACTTCAAAACTCCAACTTTTTGAATTATACCATTAAGTTGTCAAGCATTCTTGATTTTTGAAACCCGTAAATATGCATAAGTGCAGCTAATTCGGTTGTATTGGCTCCATTCTAAACGTGATTGAAGCTTGGTAAAATTCAGCTTGATCTCAAAATCAAATCTGGGCTATTCAACCTTGTTATATTTCTAGTTTCTCAAAGATGAAGAGCCTTTGTTCAATGTAAACCTCAACATGGGCTAGTCGTGTTAAATCTCACAAATACTTAGTTTTGATTATTGCTCACATTGACAATTGCATTAACTTGGAGTATACACGTAAAGCCCATGTAGTAGATTATTTGAGTTTTTCTATAGATATTTCATGTATAGTTAGAAACACATGCTCTAAGAAAGTAGGCTTGCTGTCAATTAAACATGTGCGCATGTTTTGTGATAGGCATCTTAGAGCGCTTGCCCATAGTCCCGCCAATGGTGCCGCTCAGAAGGCGTCTCACAAAAACTGAAACCCCCATACGCCTGCCGAAACTGCCTCCCAAATTTGATTCGCTGTTGGGCTAGAGGGAGGTTGAACCACCCTTTAAATCGACCTCTTGCAGCTTGATCGACTGCAACAAGTTTTTCCATGCTTTATAGGCCTATTTTGAGAACTGTAATCTGCGCATAGTGAACACTCCTAGTAAGTTGTTGCGCTATTACCGAGATGGAGCATGGCTATGGAAGGCTCTCTACTACTTCCCTACTTGCATATTTTCACGTTTATTCATTTCGCCTTCAGATTCCAAGAGATTCATTCTTCCCACCTACTAGCTTGACGTTGCATGTGTAACTGTCCAACATCACAATCAAAAGCATCCAGTGTGGTTTTGAACTCTTCCACCCACTCAGTTGCACAAATGGAGATTATCGATGTACACCAGCAACGTAGGCCCGTACGATGCTCGCAGACTTGCTTATAGTCTTTAAAAAAGTCATTTGCACTATTCATCGTACGTTGGACATGCACCCCTCATCACCTCTCCCAACACTTGGTGACTCTTGTCTCGACGACGAGCGTCCTTGCAGAGTGCGAGTTCGCAGGTCCTATCGTCGTTTTCCACATCTTTAAATACTCCGCATGTTTTATGAATAAAAACCAATCGGTACCCCCTATGGGACTAGTACGCGCCTCCAATTTTTAAGAGGTCCTTGAAAAGGCGCCTTTAAAAGGTTTATGAGAAGGTGCTCTTCGAGTAGGATGAGGTAGTCAATCGAGGAGTTATTGTCAAGATAGCGTCTGTGTGTGACACAGGGCTAACACCTCATAATCCAAAGTTGCATGAAAATTGAATAGGGAAGAAATGGAGCCTAATTGAGTCCACTGCCCGCGTTGTGAAGCTCAAGAGAGAGAGAGAGAGAGAGAGAGAGAGGGAGGTAGAGAAAGGGAGAGAGAGAGAGAGAGAGAGAGAGAGAGAGAGAGAGAGAGAGAGAGAGAGAGAGAGAGAGAGAGAGAGAGAGAGGCTGAAGCCACAAGCCTACTCAAGAAAGAGAGGGAGGGAAATAGAGAGAGGGAGAGAGAGACACACTTGAATGACTACAATAGTTGAGGGAGCAGCAGGGTTCAAAACAAAGAAGGAAGCATCATTATCTGCTTGCACCAGCTAGAAGTTGAAGGGGGACAGTAGCTCATCAGTGTATGTCTCTGCTTTTCCTCTCTTTTTCTGGGACTAATGTAAAAATGTCTAGAAGCATAGTGCTGCTGGTTGCAAAGCTTTTTAAACAAATTAATTTTGAATTCCCATTCGAGAGGGCTACTGTGCAAGAGGCTGTAAATAAGTTGAAATTTGAGCCAGCTTGGTGAAGCATAGGGCTACACGGATGTGTCAATTTTTGTGTTGCTTTCATGCATCTGGGGCTTTCTTGGACGACTCAGAGGAGGTTTTTTAGTATTCAGGAGATTGGATAGATCAATGACCATAAAAATTTGGGAATGTGTGCTGCTATATGCAAGATGAGGCAGCTAGGAAACCAAATGTGACGGCTGTTGTTGTTGTCAGCATCAGCAAACCCCTCATCCTCCCTACTGAGACCATCCTAACCAAGCCCATTAGGTGACACCGTGCTGCTCTTTCCCCATATATGCTTTGAGGACGCACAAACAGGTTGCTTCATTTGGAACGATTCCCTTCATGTTGCATCTGTTGGAATTAGTAAAGAGCTTACGAGGCTCTGGATTCCAGTGGCAGTTGAAGAGTCGCTCTATTTGCAAAGCCAACCTTTTTATGTTCTGAAACATGTACTTTAGCAGGAGCTTTGGTAGCTAGCAGATACTCGCCTACTAGCTCCTGGCTCCTGGCTCTTGGCTCCTGTTCCATTTTATTCATTAGTTTACAAGGAATCGACACTGTGAATGCCCGTAACCAGTCCAACAAACCTGCAAAGTTGCAATGAAAAAAAACAATGCCCTGCTACACCCTGCGCCTCCTTGGCTTCGCCTTCGCCTTTGCTTGCTGCCGTCGCACGTTGTACCGCAACTCGCCACCTCCGTTGCGAGCCCGCAAGAAAAGAGGAGGAGAATCTCGCTTTATTCTCCTCCTCATTTCTTTTATGAAAATCGTGGTTCCCTACTCGCAAAGTGTATCATTCTTATGGTCGCAACAGTGACATTTTTCTGACTGACACCGTTGTGACAATGGAGCACAATCTGTGCCGAGCTCCACATAATCGCATGCCAGATTGTGTATGCTTAGCGCCAAGCTCATAAGCATGCGGTAGCCTATGCCGATGTAACGGCTCAAGAGAGTAGGTGGTACAATTTCCATTCACATCCATTCCCCAAAGATCCTCATCTTTCAGCTCTGTATGATCATCAGAATCAAGAAAACCATTGGGCTCTACTGGCAAGGACGAAACTGAGTGCGCAGGTGAATTTAATAGATTGCGAGAGGCCGCGGCCACTGTGCTGGATTGAGAGGTGTATTTGCCTTGCTATGTGCTTCTGCCCATTGTCCCTTCAACTCACTCTATACTCTGTCCAAATCATTGCATGATCGCCTAGCTGAGCCCAAGCAGCACATTCATGCAGACAAAAGTCGCTCTTCTCGTGTACAGGCAATGGATTAGGCAATTGCATGCATCAGATTCGTTGATCTCCGGGAGCCAAATGGATGAGAGCTTTCAGAGCAGGAGAGCTTGCGGAAACAGAGAAACGTCATACTGGCCATCAACAACATGCTTTTTAGAGCAGGAGAGCCGGCGGCAACACAGAAATGTCACTTGCGTCATCTCTGGTCAGATCTCGGTCTCTCTATCTCCCTGTCTCGTTAACTAACGACATGCTTTTTGAGTTCCTTATAAAGGCTGTTGTCAAAGGCTTAATCCCTTTGTAGCAATTGCATTCACACAGCCTTGCAAATCACACATGGCTTCCCTTGTTTTGCCTCTGGCTTCTCGTCGGACTCGGTGATGCTCTATATAACACGCTCATGGGCACACATTTGTAAAGTTTTTGCAGCTTTGGTGTGGATCTCCCGCTTTCATGTGCATTATTTTATGGTTTCTTGCATGTGTGTTTCGATAAGCACATTAAGTTGATCAAAGAAATTGGTATTCCATGTAGCTCATACCATGCTCTACAACAAACAATATTAGAGCCATTTAGCCTGAATTGGTATCGTGACTTCTCATCTTTCTGATAACATATAGAAAGAACATCATAAACATAATTAGTGCGTGATTTTTGAGACTCTTCCCAAAACTGTTGTCGTAACCTTGTCACCATATCACGATCTGCAAACTGACAACATTTTTGTGCACAACAATCAATGCATGATACCCTTTGAATTGATTTGTTTGAAAGGTGAAAAGTCGAAGCTGGTGCTGCTTTTGATTTTTGAGTCCTGTTCATGAAAGTGTATCGTCTCTTCCTTGACAACTGGACAACATTACTCCCATCAAGTTTTTTTCCAACATTGTCATCGTTGGATACATCCTCATATGTAGCATGCATGCCATCAACAGGAACAAATCGTTGTAATGGGCTCCCATTCAACATTGTTGTCTGCTTGATGGGCCACTTTAGCAAAGTGATGCTACCCACTTCAACCACATCATCAATGCTTGCATTTTCTCTTTCAATACCCACACCCACACAATCAGGACCAAGTTCCTGAAAGTTGACATAATCATGTGGAAATACATATAAGATGGTCCCTTCATTCATGGTTTGCATCATTGTGTCATCTTTTAAAAGGACCCTCTGATTTCTCCAAGACTCTCGAATCATTGCTTCAAATTCTGGGCTTGTCATAGGTATTGCATCTGTAACTAGAGGATCAGAATGATCATGTTCTTCATCACCATTGTAGCTTTCTTGTGGATCAATTAAGTTCCCATTTAATACAAAAGATTTCAAAAGAAGCTTTGACCATCGAACAACACTCCATAATGAGCCTTGGAGAGATGAAGTATCCATTGTAGGAAAAGGTAGGACCACATCCTTCAAGCATTCCTCCAATAGTATGGAGACATTTCCTTGCCCTATCTTTGTACCACCACAAGTGGAATCTGGATCTATTCTACACACACAACCAATACCAACAATTTCATTGTCAAGTATCATATGTACTTTCTCCCCAGATTCAAAGTCCATCCTGTAAGTGAAAAAGATTACATTGTTAAATCCATAGTTATAGAAAAATACTCTTCAAACAAAAAATCATGCTACAACATGGAAAAGGTTTGCATAGGTTGGACAAGTGGTGAACCTTGAGACCAAATCCTCCTTGCTATATTAATGGAAGCAAGGTTGGAAATTATGGTGGATCTTGAAACCAAAGCATCCTTTCTATATTAGAGCATAGGTTGGACAAGTGGTGGACCTAGTTGTAATACCCACTGCCACCTATCAACTACTATAGGACTATGCTTTCCAATGTCCAAGTATCCCTTGAGGCTTTCAAGGTTGAACACATGGTGGACCTTGAAACAAAAATCCCCTTTCTATATCAGAGCATAGCTTGGACAAGTGGTGGACCTAATTATAATGCCCAATATCCAAGGTGAAATACCTTAAGACCTTGCTACCTTGCTTGCCAATGTTTACGTAGCCCCTCATTTATTTAATGGAAGAAAGGTTGGACAAGTGGTGGACCTTGCAACTAAAGCCGCTTTGCTATATGAGAGCATAGGTTGGACCTAGTTGTAATACCCATTGCCACCTATCAACTACTATAGGACTATGCTTTCCAATGTCCAAGTATCCCTTGAGTCTTGCAAGGTTGAACACGTGGTGGACCTTGAAACGAAAATCCCCTTTCTATATCAGAGCATAGCTTGGACAAGTGGTGGACCTAGTTATAATGCCCAATATCCAAGGTGAAATACCTTAGGACCTTTCTACCTTGCTTGCCAATGTTTACGTAGCCCCTCATTTCTTTAATGGAAGCAAGGTTGGACAAGTGGTGGACCTTGAAACCAAAGCCTCTTTGCTATATCAGAGCATAGGTTGGACCTAGTTGTTATACCCACTGCCACCTATCAACTACTATAGGACTATTCTTTCCAATGTCCAAGTATCCCTTGAGTCTTGCAAGGTTGAACACGTGGTGGATTATTGAAACCAAAATCCCCTTTTTATATCAGAGCATATCTTGGACAATTGGTGGACCTAGTTATAATGCCCCTCCTTTCTTTAATGGAAGAAAGGTTCGAAAAGTGGTGAATCTTGAAACCCAAACCCTTTGGCTATATATAGAGGATTGCTTGGACAAGTGGTGGGCTTAGTTGTAGTATCCAATGTCCAAGGTCCAAGGTGAACTATGTAAAGACCTTACTTCCAAAAACAAAGTCGTACAAGTGGTTCTCCTTCAAACCAAAACGTCCTTAGTATATTAGAACATAGCTTGGAGAAGTCGTGGACTTAGTTGTAATGGTGAATGTCCAAATCAAACTATTATAGGACCTTGCTTCCCAAATCAAGTTTGGACAAGTGGTTGATCTTGAAACCAAAACCCCCTTACTGTATTAGAGCATAGCTTGGATAAGTGGTGGACCTAGCTGCCATGGAAAATGTTCAATGTGAACTGCTACAGGACCTTGCTATTAAATGTCTAAGTAGAGCTAGCTTCTTTAATGGAATCAAGGTTGGGAAAGTGGTGCATCTTGAAACCAAAAGCCCTTTATTGTATTAGAGCATAGCTTGGACAAGTGAGGGACCTAGTTTTAATGTGTGATGTCCAAAGAAAAGTATTACAAGACCTTGCTTTCCAATATTTGAATTGGTCAAGTGGTTAAAACTAAGTATAAAACTTTGACCATTTTCTTATCGAATTGCCAAAAAGCTAGTTTTAGACACCCCTAAATGAAAATGGTTTAGGGTGGCCTTAAGCAACGTTTTTTCAAAGACTTGAACAAAAGGGTTGCCGAAGAGTAATGAAAATTTATTATGGCTTGAAGTGCCTGAGTATGTGAAAACAAGCCTAGGTTTTCCACGAGGCAAAAGGTGACATAATAAGAACATTGGAAACTTAGGATTGACCATGTGGCCTAAACTTTGGCAAGTGAAGTGGTGGCCAGGTTTTGTGGCACAGTGTCCACTTGGTCCTATATGTGTTGACCACTTGGCTAAATCTAGGACCATAAGGCCAAACCTTTGGCACCTTAAATATAGTATGGGACATAATCTAGAACTGCTATAGTAAATTAGTAGTATAGTTAATATGTTAATATTTGTATTATATTTAAGTATATGCTAAATATAATTTATGTTCAAAATTTCACTAATGAAGAATGTTCCCATTTAGCACTCCAGATGCGGGGTCTTAGGGCAATGCCACAATGGGGTGACAAGGCAGCGCTTCCACGTGAGGTTTGGGGGTAGAGCTCTTGATGGGGATGTGGAATATAGCGCTCTCGATGGCGGGGCTTGGGAAGCGGATTTTGAGATATTGTTCCGGGCGAGGTCCGGGGCAGCGCCCCGGGCAGGGTCAAGGGGCTAGGGGTAGCGCCCAAAGATTTTTTTTTATAAAAGTGAATTCATAGTATAGAGTTACACATGTTTTGCATATTTTCAACCATGATTTCTTTTATTTTGGCTGTGTGAATTGGTTAATGTTTTATATTGCTTTTGTTTTTCTAATCCTATGATAAAACATGGACTTGTAGCATACGTGGCATTCTAATAAACCCTATCAAGATTAGGCACAGAGAGCGCACGAGCAACGCACACAGAGAAAGCAGGCGAGCAGCAAACACACCGAAAGCGCATACGGATCGCACACAGTTGGAGTATACACGCACGTAGAGGAGCAAGCTCGGCATCGTACACAACAAACAGGTGGAGCGCACAGGATTGAAAGTTCGCGCACAAGATAAAGAAACAGCAGCGTACGCAACGCTTTCCAGAAGGGTAGGATCGGGCATAGCTTCTTCACACCTCACGAATAGAGAAAAAACAGGTATTTCTCTCTCTCTCACTCTCTGTCTTTCTCCATATAGAGAAGATGGTTCTCTGTAACTCTTCTTGCACACACACTCTCTCGTCAAAAGACAGAGATACGTAGTTTAAAAATATCCCCGCACACATACACATATTCCTACACATCGTCTTCCTCTCTTCCACATACATAACCATAGTGAAATCTGTTATCTTGTTGTCTCTCTCTTGAAAATACATGCACATATTCCCACACATCGTCTTCCTCACTTCCACATACATAACCACAGTGAAATCTGTTATCTTGTTGTCTCTCTCTTGAAAATACGTGCACATATTCCGATACATCGTCTTCCTCTCTTCCACATACATAAACACAGTGAAATCTATTATCTTTCTCTCTCTCCTCTCTCTAGAAAACAGGTATTTCTCTCTCTCTCTCTCTTTATCTATTTATCTCTGTATCTTGCTATTTCTCTCTTGAAAATACATGCTCATGTATGTGTGCGTCTGTGTTATCTATGTGTATGTATGTATATTTGTGTTATTTCATTGTAATACTCATACATAATGCAGATACACAATTACACTTAATTACGATATGCACACATAGTATATATACATACATAAATATCACAAATAACTAACACATTGTAATACTAGTAAAATTGAATGGAAGACTTACTTGCGTGATCTGTTAAAGTCGATTCTTGTAGCGAGTTCTGGATGTATGCTGAGCTGATTTTCCTCTAATCCATTTGTAGATATGATTGTAACTTCTGTTTCTCAAAAATAGTAGTGTTGTTTAGTGATACACCTAATGGACATAAATGATTGAAACTAGGACATGTAGACCAAAAATACGTGTATTTCTTTGGATGAATATATACACTTTTTGGTGACCCTTATCACAAGTGGTGGACCTTGAGACCAGTGGATTATAAGGACCTCCAAACAATACCTTGTACACTCAATCCTTCTTTGTATCTAGGTTGGACAAGTGGTGGACCTTGTTCAAATTCTCTAATCACTCTCTCTAACATGGTGACATAATTTAGGTGTGATAAATTCATATCTATGCAAACTAATATCAGTTTAGGCTTGCTAATTTGAATTTGTTTAAATTTATGTACAATATAATGATTTGAGGTTTGCATATTTGAATTTAGGTGGTATAATGATATCTTTTTGTGGTAAACTTGAATTTAAAATCAATTTCACGTGGAATATTTTAAATTTAAGTGGTAAATTTTAAATTTTTATAAAAAAGTTTGAATTTTAAAATTTGGGCGGGATGTTTTAAGATTTAGGCGGGATATTTAAAATTTGGGAGGGATATTTTAAATTTAAGCAATCAGATTTTGAATTTTAAATTTAGGCGGGAAGGTTTTGAATTTATAGCGAGATCTCCCTTACATAAGAGAGTATAGGTTGGACAAGTGGTGGACCTTAAAGCTACAGCATCCATGCTACTGGACATGATAGGTAGGGAATCTAGTTGAATATTGTATGTATAATATATATGTAATAGATCTAGCTTGGACAAGTGGTGGACCTTGGAGCAAAACCCCATGTAAAACATATCATGCACATTCCAAGTGGTGAGAAAAAATAACATTTAGGATATAGCCTTATAGGCTGGACAAGTGGTGGACCTTCACACCAAGATATTCTTAATGTAATTACATAGAGGGGAAAGCTGGTGAATCTTGAGACCAAACCATGCTACTAGCAATAATAGCTTGGACAAGTGGTGGACCTTGAAAGTAATCCCCCCATCTACGAAATATCGGGGGTTTAAGGTATTTTGATGGAGCCTAGCATCTTGGAGACATGGTGCACCTTGCTTCTCTTCATGTTTCAATGGAGCCTATCTTGGACAAATGGTGGAGCATCATTCTCTCCATGTTTCAATGGAGCCTAGCTTGGAAAAGTGGTGGACCTTTGCTTCTCTCTATGATTCAAGTGGTGGACCTTGGAACCAAACCCCCATGTAAAACCTATCATGGTCACTCCAAGTGGTGAGAAAGAATAACCTTTAAGATATAGCCTTATAGGTTGGACAAGTGGTGGACCTTAACACCCAAATATTCTTAATATAATGACATAGAGTGAAAAAGTGGTGAATCTTGAGACAAAACCACTCATGCTACTAGCGATAATAGCTTGGAAAACTGGTGGACCTTGAACATAAACCCCCCATGTTTCAATAGACCTAGCTTCGACAAATGGTGGAGCATCGTTCTCTCCATGTTTCAATGGAGCCTAACTAGGCAAGTGGTGGACGTTTGTTTCTCTCTATGTTTCAATAGAGTTATCTTGGACAAGTGGTGGACCTTGGAACCAAACCGCCATGTAAAACCTATCATGGTCACTCCAAGTGGTAAGAGAGAATAACCTTTAAGATATATCCTTATAGGTTGGACAAGTGGTGGACCTTAACACCCAGATATTCTTAAAATAATGGCATAGACTGGAAAAGCGGTGAATCTAGAGACCAAACACTCAGGCTACTACCAATAATAGCTTGGACAAGTGTTGGACCTTGAATTTAAACCCTTCATCTACGACAAATCGTGGGTTTAATGTGTTTCGATGGAGCCTAGCATCTTGGAGACATGGTGCAGCTTGCTTCTCGTCATGTTTCAATGGAGCCTATCTTGGACAAATGGTGGAGCATCCTTCTCTCCATGTTTCAATGGAGCCTAGCTTGGACAAGTGGTGGACCTTTGCTTCTCTCTCTGTTTCAATAGAGTTAGCTTGGACAAGTGGTGGACCTTGGAACCAAATCCCCATGTAAAATCTATCATGGTCACTCCAAGTGGTAAGAGAGAATAACCTTTAAGATATAGACTTATAGGTTGGACAAGTGCTGGACCTTAACACCCACATATTGTTAATGTAATGACATAGAGTGGAAAAGTGGTGAATCTTGAGACAAAACCACTCATGCTACTAGCGATAATAGCTTGGACAAGTGGTGGTACTTGAACGTAAACCCCCCATGTACAAAATATCGTGGGTTTAAGGTATTTCGATGAAGCCTAGCATCTTGGAGACATGGTGCAGCTTGCTTCTCTTCATGTTTCAATGGAGTCTATCTTGGACAAATAGTGTAGCATCCTTCTCTCCATGTTACAATGGACCCTAGCTTGGACAAGTGGTGGACCTTTGCTGATCTCTATGATTCAATAGAGTTAGCTTGGACAAGTGGTGGACCCTGGGACCAAACCCCCATGTAAAACCTATCATGGTCACTCCAAGTAGTGAGAAAGAATAACCTTTAAGATATAGCCTTATAGGTTGGACAAGTGGTGGACCTTAATACCCGAATATTCTTAATATAATGACATAGAGTGAAAAAGTGGTGTATCTTGAGATAAAACCACTTATTCTACTAGCGATAATAGCTTGGACAAGTGGTGGACCTTGAACGTAAACCCCCCATGTTTCAATAGACTTAGCTTCGACAAATGGTGGAGCATCGTTCTTTCCATGTTTCAATGGAGCCTAGCTTGGACAAGTGGTCGACCTTTGTTTCTCTCTATGTTTCAATAGAGTTAGCTTGGACAAGTGGTGGAACTTGGAACCAAACCCCCATGTAAAACCTATCATGGTCACTCCAAGTGGGAAGAAAGAATAACCTTTAAGATGTAGCCTTATAGGTTGGACAAGTGGTGGCCCTTAACACCCACATATTCTTAATAAAAGTGGTGAATCTTGAGAGCAAACCACTCAGGCTACTAGCAATAATAGCTTAGACAAGTGGTGGACCTTGAATGTAAATCCCTCATCTACAAAATATCATGGGTTTAATGTATTTCGATGGAGCATACCATCTTGGAGACATGGTGCAGCTTGCTTCTCGTCATGTTTCAATGGAGCCTATCTTGGACAAATGGTGGAGCATCCTTCTCTCCATGTTTCAATGGACCCTATCTTGGACAAGTGGTGGACCTTTGTTTCTCTCTATGTTTCAATAGAGTTAGCTTGGACAAGTGGTGGACCTTGGAACCAAACCCCCATGTAAAACCTATCATGGTCACTCCAAGTCGTGAGAAAGAAAAACCTTTAAGATGTAGCCTTATAGGTTAGACAAGTGGTGGACCTTAGCACCCACACATTCTTAATAAATGTGGTGAATCTTGAGACCAAACCACTCAGGCTACTAGCAATAATAGCCTGGACAAGTGGTGGCCCTTGAATGTAAACCCCTCATCTACGAAATATCGTGGGTTTAATGTATGTCAATGGAGCCTAGCATCTTGGAGACATGGTGCAGCTTGCTTCTCGTCATGTTTCAATGGAGCGTATCTTGAACAAATGGTGGAGCATCCTTCTCTCCATGTTTCAATGGACCCTAGCTTGGACAAGTGGTCGACCTTTGTTTCTCTCTATGTTTCAATAGAGTTAGCTTGGACAAGTGGTGGACCTTGGAACCAAACCCCTATGTAAAACCTATCATGGTCACTCCAAGTGGTAAGAAAGAATAACCTTTAAGATGTAGCCTTATAGGTTGGACAAGTGGTGGACCTTAACACCCACATATTCTTAATATAATGACATAGTGTGGAGAAGTGGTGAATCTTGAGACCAAACCACTCAGGCTACTACCAATAATAGCTTGGACAAGTGTTGGACCTTGAATGTAAACCCCTCATCTACGACATATCGTGAGTTTAATGTTTTTTCAATGAGCCTAGCACCTTGGAGACATGGTGAAGCTTGCTTCTGGTCATGTTTCAATGCAGCCTATCTTGGACAAATGGTGGAGCATCCTTCTCTCCATGTTTCAATGGAGGCTAGCTTGGACAAGGGGTGGACCTTTGCTTCTCTCTCTGTTTCAATAGAGTTAGCTTGGACAAGTGGTGGAGCTTGGAACCAAACCCCCATGTAAAAGCTATCATGGTTACTCCAAGTGGTAATAAAGAATAACCTTTAAGATATAGACTTATAGGTTGGATAAGTGGTGGACCTTAACACCCACATATTCTTAATATAATGACATAGAGTGAAAAAGTGGTGAATCTTGAGACAATGCCACTCATGCTACTAGCGATAATATCTTGGACAAGTATCAACCCTTGAATGTAAACCCCCCATGTACAAAATATCCTGGGTTTAAGGTATTTCGATGAAGCATAGCATCTTGGAGACATGGTGCAGCTTGCTTCTCTTCATTTTTCGATGGAGCCTATCTTGGATAAATGGTGGAGCATCCTTCTCTCCATGTTTCAATGGACCCTAACTTGGACAAGTGGTGGACCTTTTCTTCTCTCTATGATTCAATAGAGTTTGCTTGGACAAGTGGTGGACTTTGGAACTCAAACCCCCATGTAAAACCTATCATGGTCACTCCAAGTGGTGAGAAAGAATAACCTTTAAAATATAGCCTTCTAGGTTGGACAAGTGGTGGACCTGAACACCCAAATATTCTTAATATAATGACATAGAGTGAAAAAGTGGTGAATTTTGAGACAAAACCACTCATGCTATTAGCGATAATAGCTTGGACAAGTGGTGGAACTTGAACGTAAACCCCCCATGTTTCAATAGACTTAGCTTCGACAAATGGTGGAGCATCGTTCTCTCCATCTTTCAATGGAGCCTAGCTTGGACAAGTAGTGGACCTTTGTTTCTCTCTATGTTTCAATAGAGTTAGCTTGGACAAGTGGTGGACCTTGGAACCAAACCCCCATGTAAAACCTATCATGTTCACTCCAAGTGGTGAGAAGGAATAACCTTAATGATATATCCTTATAGCTTGGACAAGTGGTGGACCTTAACACCAAGATATTCTTAATATAATGGCATAGAGTGGAAAAGTGGTGAATCTTGAGAGCAAAGTACTCATGCTACTAGTGATAATAGGTTGGACAAGTGGTGGACCTTGAATGTAAACCCCCCATCTATGAAATATCGTGGATTTAAGGTATTTAGATGTAGCCTAGCAGCTTGGAGACATGGTGCACCTTGCTTCTCTTCATGTTTTAATGGAGCCTACCTTGGACAAATGGTGGAGCATCCTTCTCTCCATGTTTCAATGGACCCTAGCTTGCACAAGTGGTGGACCTTTGCTTCTCTCTATGTTTCAATAGAGTTAGCTTGGACAAGTGGTGGACCTTGGAACCAAACCCCAATGTAAAACCTATCATGGTCACTGCAAGTCGTGAGAAAGAATAACCTTTAAGATATAGCCTTATAGGTTGGACAAGTGGTGGACCTTAACACCCAGATATCCTTAATATAATGGCATAGAGTGATAAAGTGGTGAATCTTGAGACAAAACCACTCATGCTACTAGCGGTAATAGCTTGGACAAGTGGTGGACCTTGAACGTAAACCCCCCATCACTACAAGAGGCTATTCATATTAGCGACGCTCACACAGCGACGCTCAAAAAGAAAATTCCCGGCGTCGCTATGAGCGTCGCAACTTTCTTTGTAAAGTTGCGACGCTCATAGCGAGGCCGGCTGGGCTTAAAAAATAACCGAGCACGCCCAAAAACTCAGATCTCAGATCTGAGTTTTTCGGCGCCCTCAAGCAAGGAGCCGGTAACACTCTCCCTCTCCCTCTCTCTCTCTTTTTCTTCTCGACACACACACACACACACGAGGAGAGGAAGGAGAGCCAGGGATGCTCCTTCCCTCTCCTCATTCTCATGTTCCCTTGCCCTCTTTCTCTCTCCCTCTCTCTCTCTCACACACACACACATACACACACACATAGTGTTTTTGAGAGAGAGAGAGAGAGAGAGAGAGTACAAACAAAAACAAAAATGCACACACACATACATAAACAAAGAATGCACACACACATTGAGAGAGGAAAAGAGAGAGAGAGCATGCATAAACAAAAAACGCACGCATTGAGAGAGGAAAAGAGAGAGAGAACATGCATAAACAAAAAACGCACACATTGAGAGAGGAAAAGAGAGAGAAAACATGCATACGATCCAAAAAAACGCAGACACATTGAGAGAGAAAGAGAGAGAAACTAATTTAACGTCGTAGGAAACTAATTAAAATTAAAAGACCTAAAGATCTAGTCGACGAGGAGTTGAACTCAAGACCTATTATTCAAGAGGGAAATGGCAGAATCAATCTATCATACTTGGCATGGGTGATAGAAAGGTTATACCATTTATCTCTTTTTATTGGCACACACATCCACACACGCGCACACACACAAGAAGAAGAGAGTTATAACGTCGTAGGAAACTATCTTAAAAGACGTTAAAGATTAGGTTATATGTAGACTTACATTAAATTAGATTTAGGTTTATTTTTAACTAGATTTACGTTTATTTACACTAGATTTAGATTTACGTTATATTAGATTAGATTTAGGTCTCCATAGACTGCGATGCCTGCATGAAGCGGGTGAAGAAAGCCCTCAATGGAATATATGGTATTGTTGCCTTCACTCATGGTGGGCTCCGTTGATCCAAAAGTACTGGTGAAATGTCTTCAGAAGATAGGGAAGAAGGTGGATCTTCAGGGCGGCAAGAGTCACTACATCCCCGACACAATGACCATCTAGACAACCTCTAGTCATTCAACAGCAACTTCAAAGCTAGTAACAAGAGCAAGAACGGTCTAAAGGGCCAATTTCTGTCGTCAGATGTGGATGGAGATGAGGCAGCGTCACCTCCGGAAGTTAACTCTCACATCTTTAGTGATGAGAATGCCAACTCTTGTCAAGTTATGTGAAAAATTATGTGTTAAATCAGTTTTAAGGTTCTTATAACCCCTGTTAGTTTAGTTCTTTGGTTTTAATATAACATAATTTACGTTAGATTTAGATTTATGTTATATTAGATTAGACTTAGGTTTATTTAGGTTTACCCACACACACACACACACACACACACACACAAGAAGAAGAGAGTTTTAATGTCGTAGGAAACTATCCCAAAAGACGTTAAAGATTAGGTTAGATGTAGACTTACCTTAAATTAGATTTAGGTTTATTTTTAGTTAGATTTACGTTTATTTAGATTTACGCTTATTTACGTTAGATCGAGTCCACTCAAGAATTACTTACGGTTTAGGGTTTAGAGTTAGACGAACGATGAAAAGATCTACTGTGAAAAGATGTTAAGAAGCTGTGAAGTGCTACAGCTAGAGAAGAGGCAAAGGGGTTTTGTCCACTACATGCAGTATCATGTAGACGTGGGTGTGTAGATTTCTTGTACCCACAAATATAGGTATTGACCAATAAAGACGAGATTATAACCCGGTGGTTCTGATCTCCGTGCACCTCTAGACCGAGGTGTGCGGGGATTGGACATGACTAGAGAATGTGAGGTAAAGAGAGTGAGAGAGAGACAGAGAGAGAGAGAGAGAGAGAGAGAGAGAGAGAGAGAGAGAGAGAGAGAGAGAGAGATAAGACGAAAAATTCCAATAGAATATTAAATTTGTTGTCCAGGTTATAAGTTTTTTATCCTCATTATGAGTAGCAACGAGGATGTGGGACCGTCCAACCGAAACACCTATCTCTCAACGAGGGTCTTATGTCCTTGTAATCAATGCAAGCATGCTGTGCGACGGACAAGACGTGTTTCTTTGTAGCCACGTTCGCGAATTGGCGAGTTCGATCCATCTATTAATAAGATCGAGTTGTTGCCAATTATAAACTCGTCGGACTCTGACGCTGGCCAACAAGCAGCAATCTTGCAACCCAATAGACGTGTTCGCATGCGCTTTGGTCAAGCAGCATATGTGAGGCCACAAGATGTAGCCTCTGACAGCTCGGGGGATGATCATGCAGAGGACATTCCCAACGAGGCAATGTTTGAGCCCGAGATTGATAAATGATCGAGACGATCATGGATTCAGAAAGGCTTATCTATGATGATATGAAAAGTGAAGCCAATACGCCATTGTATAATGGAGCACGTATGTCTAGATTGAAAACACTCCTGGTTCTTCTCAACATGCAGGCAAAGTTTGGATGGAGTGACACTAGCGTCACAACGCTTTTCAGGTGATCTAGTACAATTAGTTTACTTTAATAAAACTCTAAATGTATAATGATCTGATAGATTTTTTACAACGACTGTATCATATTTTTTATGTTGTGTAGATTGCTAAAAGAGCACATACTACCAGCTGACAATGTGATGCCAGATTCCCGAGATGAAGCAAGAAAGATTTTGCGAAACTTGGGGATGGATTACAATTCTATCCACGCTTGTCCTAATGACTGCATTATTTTCAGAGGGAATACATAGACATGGAGAAGTGTCCGAAATGTGATTCCGAAAGATATCGAGTAGATCTCACGGGACAAAAATTCCACAAAATGTTTTTGCGACATTTCCCTCTGCCTCCTCGCATCAAGCATTTCTTCGAATGTAAGTCCATGGCCGCCCTAGCATCATGATGAGAGAATAAATCTTCGGATGGTGTGCTACGAATTCCTGCAGATTGCGTAGCGTGGAAATTATAGATGAACATGGTCGGATTTTGCCAGGGAAGCTCGAAATTTGCGCTTAGGCCTGGCTATGGATGGCATAAATCCATTTGGTCAAAGATCAACATCTTACAGTGTATGGAACCGTTGTCATCGTCAACTACAACATTCCCCCGTGGTTGACTACGAAGAAGGGGCACCTATGGCTAAGCTTGATTGTGCCAGGGCGATATAAAGTGGGAATATGGATGTGTATCTTCGTCCACTATTGAAAGAGCTACAACAATTGTGGATTTGCATAGAGATGGTGGATATGAGCCGACACACAGGACGACGGAATGCTTTGATCAGAGGCATTCTAATGTGGACCATGCATGACTATCCCGGCTAACAGAATGCTCAGGTGATCTATTGACACTCCTCACTCAGACACTGTAAATCTTTTTTTTTCCCATAGTTGATCTATTATCATGTGTATACATGCAGGGCTTCAAACAAGCGGATACAGAGCATGTGTCACATGTGGACCTAGACTGAATGCACGTAGGCACCCTCACTGAAGAAGAAAATCTACGAAGGTCATCAAGCGTATCTTCCAGAGAATCATGTGTTACGCGACGGATTTTTTGGGAAGAGAGCCACCAAGGATGTCTGCACAAGCATGGTTAGAGCAGAAGGAGATGTGCGATGACGGATTGCCTCCAGGGATGAAGAGACTATCTCTATGGTACGAGTTACCATACTGGCCCCGACTTCATGATCAATCACTTGCTCGATCCAATGCACATATTCAAGAATGTGGGTAATCTACTATGGGACCATCTGACTGGCAAGAAAGATACTTTGGGAGCCAGAGTTGACCTTAGAAATGTGGATCGTATGGAGCAATATTGCCGCAAACAGCGTCTGATGGATCGATAAAACTCCCTAAAGCACCATGGATTTCACAGGAGCCCAAGAACGCAAAGTAAAAGAGACCATTCGATCTTTGCGGACCCCCACTGGCGTAATGCACTCGCTCTGAACGTGTTTTACTAAAGAAGGAAAGCTTACCGGTTTGAAGTCACACGATTGGCATAAAATGTGTCAGGTACGTTCATAGTGGACTTTAATATCATTGCATAAAATGTGGACTTTAATATCATTGCTGCACATACTTTACAGTTTATTTTACCGGTTGCCATTGAGGGATGTTTGTCTCTCGACATCCGTAACACAATCTACAAACTTGCAAAGCTGGTGCAATGGATCTCACAAAAGGAGATCAAGGTAGACTCCATACCATTCGCTAAACTAAATTCTGCGGAGCTTGTGTGCATGTTTGAGAAACATTTTCCTACTACAATGCTAACCATTCAGGTGCATCTTCTTGTTCACATAGTTGATGAGGTGGAAATAGTTGGCACAGTTCATTCCAGATGGATGTTCTTCTTAGAACGTTTCATGAAAACGCTTAAGGGATATGTGCGTCAAAAGGCACGTCCGAAGGGTAGCATGGCAGAAGGTTGGTTGGTATCAGATTCCCTAGTGTACATTGGAGAGTGGATAGACGGATTTGATAAATCCCGGGACACGCTATGGCGAACCATAGATGATGAGCGCATATCTGGGATTGTCATGTGCAATCTCGGTGTTGAGAAGAAGATGACGGAAGATCTAGAGGCTAAAATCAATCGATTTTTCATGCTTCACAATCCAGTGATGCAAAAGTGGATTTCACAATATGAGGATGCAAAGCAAGAGCGACAAAGGGCACGAATCGAGTGGAGACGGGGAAGACGACCACCGATGCACTATCTAGCGGTTCTGGAGAGCCTACCAACCTTCATGAGCTTAATATGCTTGCACAACCAATTGAAAAGCGCACAACAATGCTGTGACGAAGTGACTGAAGAAGAGTGGGAGTACTCTCGGGGTTGCGCGACCAAGGTAAGTTTGCAATGTACGACTAGCAAGTGACTTTATTTATAAACGTTTGAACGGCCACTCATAATCTTTGTTCGTTGTAGTATAAGTCATACACAGCAGCATGGTGTAAAGGTCGACATTTTAGGGTGGAACGAATCGACAAAAAGCGTTTTACTCAAGATTGTGGAATCATGGCAAAATTTGAACAGTCTAGTCGACGACGTTCCTCTGATGCAGATCATGTGGTGGCGGAACTCACTTACTTCGGCACGCTGCAAGAGATTTTGAGGATTGATTACAGAGGATTTTTTGTCGACTTGTTCGACGTGCAATGGTTCAAGATAATCATGGAGGGTCGCAACGCTACTGTGCGTAGAGGAGAGTCTGGTTTTCTTGAGGTGGATTCTACTAAGAAATGGACTGACCTAAGAGACACTTTCGTACTACCCGAGCATTGTGAACAAGTAAGTATGTAAGTAGTTAACATCCCCCTTTTACAAGTTATGTGGTTGAAAGATCTCATGTAAGTTATGTGGCTCTGGTAGGTAATATTTCATCCTACAAAGTCTACATCAAACTGGTGGTACGTCATAGAGGTAGCCCCTCGTAGTGCAAGGACGTATGAAGGCTATCATGTGCCAATCACAACGGCATCAATGGAGGAGATCAGAGAAGATGCTCAATCAGAAGCCGCTGTGGTGGTGCCAGACGAGCATCAAGATGCTACTACTCTATATGGGGTGCATGTAGAGGAGCTACAAAATGAAACAGAGGATATGTGTTTAAACGGAGAGCTCTATATAGATATAGGAATTTATGCTGAGTTATGCGAGGATGAGAGAGAGATCTCTTAAAGCCACAAATATTGTATTTGAACAATTTTGCTCCGTGTTGTAAAAGCTCTGGCTCTCTAAGTACCTTCCATGGTGTATAACGCTCTTTTCTACTCGCGCTCACATCTTTTGATTGAAAATTCTGAGTGTGCGTCATTGTATTTATATGCGTCATTACGTCATTGTATTTAATGGTCTTTGCGTCATTGTCTACTCTATTCATTCAATATTAAGTTTAAATATACGTGTGTTTAATGCAGGTATGGATGATGAGGAGTTTGCTTCTTCTTTGTCACCGCAGCAGAGACAGCGGTACGTGGAGCGTCATCGCTCTGGCGCATCATCGCGCGTTCCTACTCCATCCGCATCTCCCTCTCTTTCGGAGCATTCGGCGTGCTCCGAAGCTTCGGCGTCGACGAGACGAGCTTCACACTCGTCTAGACACCGGCGCTCTAGTGGTGGCGGTGGCGGTTGTTGTGGGGATTCCGCCACCGATGCCTCCACACCGCCTCGTGTTCGACGAGGCTATTTACCCTCCCCTTCTTTGCCCGCCCCCACACCAGCCACAACATCGCCATCTACGCCAGGTTTTGCACAGCTGACTGTTCCTGGAAGCTACACACCTCTACCTACTTCTGCAGGAGCCACCCCACTCTACACTCCTCGCTTCGGGGCCCAGACGCCGGTGGAGACACCTGACGTCCGTACCCCCATCGACACGCCGCTAGAGACCCCTGTCGAGACACCCAGGTTCACGCGTCACCGGCCAGAGGGCTTGTCTTACTCCATCGACTTCAGCGGCGGCATCATCATGGATGATGACGGCAAGAAGGTGATCTCGCGTATGCGTGGTCTTTGCTCTCAGCTGTTTAGACACTACATACTAAACAAATGGAGTGAAGTACCAAGTGATTTAAAAAACAGAGTCATCAGCATACTTCATGATGAGTTTCCCATTCCAACACGGAATCAGCGCTTCAATGAAGACCTGATGAAGATTCGAATGCGCGAACACCCAAATATTCTTAACATAATGACATAGAGTGAAAAAGTGGTGAATCTTGAGATAAAACCACTCATGCTACTAGCGGTAATAGGTTGGACAAGTGGTGGACCTTGAACGTAAACCCCCCATGTTTCAATAGAGTTAGCTTCGAGAAATGATGGAGCATCCTTCTCTCCATGTTTCAATGGAGCTTAGCTTAGACAAGTGGTGGACCTTTTCTTCTCTCTATAATTCAATAGAGTTAGCTTGGACAAGTGGTGGAACTTGAAACCAAACCCCCATGTAAAACCAATCATGGTCACTCCAAGTGGTAAGAAAGAATAACCTTTAAGATGTAGTCTTATAGGTTGTACAAGTGGTGGACCTTAACACCCACATATTCTTAATATAATGACATAGAGTGGAAAAGTGGTGAATCTTGAGACCAAACCACTCAGGCTACTACCAATAATAGCTTGGACAAGTGTTGGACCTTCAATGTAAACCCCTCATCTACGACATATCATGGGTTTATTGTTTTTGGATGGAGCCTAGCATCTTGGAGACATGGTGCAGCTTGCTTCTCGTCATGTTTCAATCGAGCCTATCTTGGACAAATGGTGGAGCATCCTTCTCTCCATGTTTCAATGGAGCCTAGCTTGGACAAGTGGTGGACCTTTGCTTCTCTCTCTGTTTCAATAGAGTTAGCTTGGACAAGTGGTGGATCTTGGAACCAAACCCCCATATAAAATCTTTCATGGTCACTCCAAGTGGTAAGAAAGAATAACCTTTAACATATAGACTTATAGGTTGGACAAGTGATGGACCTTGAATGTAAACCCCCCATCTACGAAATATGGTGGGTTTAAGGTATTTAGATGGAGCCTAGCATCTTGGAGACATGGTGCACCTTGCTTCTCTTCATGTTTCAATGGAGCCTATCTTGGACAAATGGTGGAGCATAATTCTTTCCATGTTTCAATGGACCCTAGATTGGACAAGTGGTGGACCTTTGCTTCTCTCTATGTTTCAATAGAGTTAGCTTGGACAAGTGGTGGACCTTGGAACCAAACCCCAATGTAAAACCTATCATGGTCACTCGAAGTCGTGATAAAGAATAACCTTTAAGATATAGCCTTATAGGTTGGACACGTGGTGGACCTTAACACCTAGATATCCTTAATATAATGACATAGAGTGATAAAGTGGTGAATCTTGAGACAAAACCACTCATGCTACTAGCGATAATAGCTTCGATAAGTGGTGGAACTTAAACGTAAACCCCCCATGTTTCAATAGACTTAGCTTCGACAAATGGTGGAGCATCCTTCTCTCCATGTTTCAATGGAGCCTAGCTTGGACAAGTGGTGGACCTTTGCTTCTCTCTATGATTCAATAGAGTTTGCTTCGACAAGTGCTGGACCTTGGAACCAAACCCCCATGTAAAACCTATCATGGTCACTCCAAGTGGTACGAAAGAATAACCTTTAAGATGTAGCCTTATAGGTTGGACAAGTGGTGGACCTTAACACCGAGATATTCTTAATATAATGACATAGAGTGGAAAGGTGGTGAATCTTGAGACCAAACCACTCACGCTACTACCAATAATAGCTTGGACAAGTTTTGGACCTTGAATGTAAACCCCTCATCTACGACATATCATGGGTTTAATGTTTTTCGTTGGAGCCTAGCATCTTGGAGACATGGTGCAGCTTGCTTCTCGTCATGTTTCAATGGAGCCTATCTTGGACAAATGGTGGAGCATCCTTCTCTCCATGTTTCAATGGAGCCTAGCTTGGACAAGTGGTGGACCTTTGATCTTCTCTCTGTTTCAATAGAGTTAGCTTGGACAAGTGGTGGAGCTTGGAACCAAACCCCCATATAAAACCTTTCATGCTCACTCCAAGTTGTAAGAAAGAATAACCTTTAAGATATAAACTTATAGGTTAGACAAGTAGTGGACCTTAACACCCACATATTCTTAATATAATGACATAGAGTGGAAAAGTGGTGAATCTTGAGACAAAGCCACTCATGCTACTAGTGATAATATCTTGGACAAGTATCAGCCCTTGAATGTAAACCCCCCATGTACAAAATATCGGTTTAAGGTATTTCGATGAAGCCTAGAATCTTGGAGACATGGTGCAGCTTACTTCTCTTCATGTTTCGATGCAGCCTATCTTCCACCAATGGGGGATCATCCTTCTCTAAATGTCTCAATGGAGCCTAGCTTGGACAAGTGGTGGACCTTTGCTTCTCTCTATGTTTCCATAGAGTTATCTTGGACAAGTGGTGGACCTTGGAACCAAACCCCCATGTAAAACATATCATGGTCATTCCAAGTGGTGATAAATAATACCCTTTAAGATCTAGCCTTATAGGTTGGACAAGTGGTCGACCTTAAAACCTAGATCTGCTTAATATCACGACATAGAGTGGAAAAGTGGTGAATCCTGAGACCAAACCACTCATGCTACTAAGGATAATAGGTTGGACAAGTGGTGGACTTTGATTGTATACCCCCATGTACGAAATATCATGGGTTTAAGGTATTTGAATGGAGCCTAGCATCTTGGAGACATGGTGCAGCTTGCTTCTCTTCATGTTTCAATGGAGCCTATCTTGACAAATGGTGGAGCATCCTTCTCTCCATGTTTCAATGGAGACTAGCTTGGACAAGTGGTGGACCTTTGCTTCTCACTATGTTTCAATAGATTTAGCTTGGACAAGTTGTGGGCCTTGTAACCAAACTCCCATGTAAAACCTATCATGGTAACTCCAAGTGGTGAGAAAGAATAAAGTTTAAAATATAGCCTTATAGGTTGGACAAGTGGTGGACCTTAGCACCCAGATATTCTTAATATAATGACATAGAGTGGAAAAGTGGTGAATCTTGAGACCAAACCACTCATGCTACTAGAGATAATAGGTTGGACAAGTGGTGGACCTTGAATGTAAACCCCCCATGTACGAAATATCATGGGTTTAAGGTATTTCAATGGAGATTAGCATCTTGGATACATGGTGTAGCTTGCGTCTCTTCATGTTTCAATGGAGCGTATCTTGGACAAATGGCGGAGCATCCTTCTCTCCATGTTTCAATGGACCCTACTTGGACAAGTGGTGGACCTTTGCTTCTCTCTATGTTTCAATAGAGTTAGCTTGGACAAGTGGTGGACCTTAACACCGAGAGTGAAAAAGTGGTGAATTTTGAGACCAAACCACTCATGATACTAGCGTTAATAGGTTGGACAAGTGGTGGACCTTGAATGTAAACCCCCCATGTTTCAATAGAGTTAGCTTCGACAAATGATAGAGCATCCTTCTCTCCATATTTCAATGGAGCCTAGCTTGGACAAGTGGTGGACCTTGGAACCAAACCCCCATGTAAAACATATCATGGACATTTCAAGTGGTGAGAGATAATACCCTTTAAGATATACCCTTATAGGTTGGACAAGTGGTCGACCTTAACACACAGATCTTCTTAACGTAATGACATAGAGTGGAAAAGTGGTGAATCTTGAGACCAAACCAGTCATGCTACTAGAGATAATAGGTTGGACAAGTGGTGGACCTTGAATGTAAACTCCCCATGTACAAAATATCGTGGGTGTAAGGTATTTCAATGGATCTTAGCATCTTGGAGGCATGGTGCAGCTTGCTTCTCTTCATGTTTCAATGGAGCCTATCTTGGACAAATGGTGGAGCATCCTTCTCGCCATGTTTCAATGGACCCCAGCTTTGACAAGTGGTGGACCTTTGCTTCTCTCTATGTTTCAATAGAGTTATCTTGGACAAGTGGTGGACCCTGGAACCAAACCCCCATGTAAAACCTATCATGGTCATTCCAAGTGGTCAGAAACAATACCCTGTAAGATATAGCCTTATAGGTTGGCAGGTGGTGGACCGTAACACCCAGATCTTCTTAATATAATGACATAGAGTGGAAAAGTGGTGAATCTTTAGACCAAACCACTCATGCTACTAGTGATAATAGGTTGGACAAGTGGTGGACCTTGAATGTAAACCCCCCATGTAGGAAATATCATGGGTTTAAGATATTTCAATGGAGCCTAGCATTTTGGAGACATGGTGCAGCTTGCTTCTCTTCATGTTTCAATCGAACCTGGCTTGGACAAATGGTGGAGCATCCTTCTCTCCATGTTTCAATGGAGCCTAGCTTGGACAAGTGGTGGACCTTTGATTCTCTCTATGTTTCAATAGAGTTAGCTTGGACAAGTGGTGGACCTTGGAACCAGACCCCTATGTAAAACCTATCATGTGCATTCCAAGTGGTGGTAAATAATACCATTTTAGATATAGCCTTATAGGTTGGACAAGTGGTGGACCTTAACACCCAGATCTTCTTAATATAATGACATAGAGTGGAAAAGTGGTGAATCTTGAGACCAAACCACTCATGCTACTAGGGATAATAGGTTGGACAAGTGGTGGACCTTGAATTTAAACCCCACATATACAAAATATCGTGGGTTTAAGGTATTTCAATGGAGCCTAGCATCTCAAAGACATGGTGCATATTGCTTCTCTTCATGTTTCAATGGAGCCTATTTTGGACAAATGGTGGAGCATCCTTCTCTCCATGTTTCAATGGACCCTAGATTGGACAAGTGGTGGACCTTTGCTTCTCTCTATGTTTCAATATAGTTAGCCTATATTAGACAATTAGTAGACCTCGAATCTCTCCATGTTGTCTAGAGCTGAGCTTGGACAAGTGGTGGACCTTACTTCTCCCTTCCCTTAGTTTACTAGCTTAAAAGATTACTATGTATACTTGCTTAGATCTAACTTGAACAAGTGGTGGACCTTGTATTCACACAAACTTAATCATTACAAAAAAGTATATGCTAAAATAACATTTGGTTTTTTTTGTTTCAGGAAAGATGGCTCCAAAAAAACAGGTTGCAAGGGTTGCTGTCTCAGTTGACTATACTTGCAATGATCTTAGGAAATGGTATTTGGACATACATGGTATAGAGGGTGCACAATTTCATAAGGTGCATCTATTTATTGCCAAAAAGGAGAATGACAGCTTGTTTGAAGATGTTGGACAAGTTGTGGAAGCATCTGTCTCTGTAGTTGATAGTCATCCGGAGGTGGAATGCATTGACATTCTAGTTCCAATGAATCTAGAATTTCAACTATCTCCAGGAGCATATGCATTGGAGCGCATGTCTAGAAACAAAGAAGAGACAATGTTTTCTCGAGGATGGAAGTTTGCAGAATCAAATCCAAACATCACAGCAGATCAACTTCAAAGCTCCATCATTGCCACACTACAACGAAAAAAGGTGAAAGCTTCACGACCACCATCCACAAAGAAGCAAGCAAAAGTGCAAAAAGTAGCAGCTAAGCGAACTAGTTCCATTTTGGATGTAGACAAGGCATCTTTGGCATCCTCATCAACAGAGGGTTCAATGTCAAAGATGAGAATTGTGGATCCAGATGTTTTAGAAGCTGAGGCCATGAAAGGACAAGAAAAAGATACAGGTGGAATGAATAAGTACATAAATTATTTTCCTTTCCAATATAGGGAATTTGATATCCCTATTCAAAATTGTTGGCTTGCTCCTGATCACTATAATGCACGTATTATGGATAAAAAACACGCTGAAAGTGTGTTATTTGGATTTTCACGGAGTACGACCAAGCCTGCAGCATGTGCATATTTGATGCCTGTTCGAAATGCAAAATCAAAGAAGGGGACTCCTTTGGCAGTAGAAGAGGTAGAGGAGCAAAAAATTAAAGATTATCATTATTGGATTCTTGATGGGCAGCATTCAATCTATGCTGCAAAAGTTTTGCTTCACAATGAACAAAACAACAAAGAGATATTTGAAAGACTGATTAGCGTGTATAAATTTAGAAAGGCTCGCATTGTTGTGAATGCTCCTCCATTTGTTGCAACTGCTATATCTGCCATTGCAAATGAGGAGGCTCAGGCATTGTATGTCAAGCAACCTTACAGCCAAATATTGAGACATTTACGGAGTCAATGGATCTTCTCAGGACGACCACCAAAGGCAGCAAGTGGAATTGCAGAGGGACATGCATCTCGTGCCGGATGGGATGTAAGTTATTTTCTTTGTCTTTTTGATAGTGTTTAATTAACAAATCTTGCTCAATAGTTTAATTATTTCTCTATTTCTTTTTAGGCTTTTCTTCGATTGGCAAGAATGAGTGCAGCAGCAAGTTGGATTGCTAAACAGGCACACATGGTCACGTACTCTGATTTAGTTTATGATTGCTGGATAGAAATCATTGAAAATCTAGAAGAGGAGAATAAGAAACCCCCAACAACTGTATTTAGATACCTTTGTGGCCTTGAGGAATCAGAGGTAAAGACTATTCAAGAAGAGATTAGAGATGAGAAGATTTTACTGTCAAAGAGTGCAAAGGATGGTGATGCAACTGACATGTATGATCGAATCAAGCAGTTGAAGCAAGACAAATTGATTCAAGATGCACTTCTTGAAGGCTTCAACAATTTGAATGAGTCTTCACCATGTAAAGACTGGGAGGAGGTGGTCAAAATGTATAACATCAATGATGTTGTTTATAAAACAATTTTAATGCTATGCGAGGAATGGATCAAATCTAGTTTGACGCGTGGAACAAAGAAAATGGCTTTTCCAGATGGAGCAATAAAATACATGCAATGGGCAATTCACCTTCAAAAGGAGAAAACTGAGCCTAGAGATTTGCCATGGTCAATCTATGTGGTGAGCCTACAAATGGAAGGCAATCTCTACTTGATGCGCCACTTCAATAATAAAGTGCCTATTGGCTTATGTGTTTTAGATATGACAAAAAACGTTGGAGGCAATTTGAAGTGGAGTGAGGAGACATTTAACAATGCTTTGGATGGGATCTTGGCTATTGCTGGAGGGTCAACAGATCCTGGATTTGTCTTTCTTGCATTTGTGGATTTCACTAACTTCACAAAATTGCAATGTGCCTTTCACGCCATGGGAGATAATCTGAGCTACCATTGTTGTGGTGCATTGCATCACTTTCCATCAGCTCCTTGCAAAGGAGCAATTCAATTCCTAACAGTTATTGCCTTCTTGGGACAAGGCAATGCATTTGAAGACCTGAGAAGAAGATCAGAGGAACATCCCATGCCAATTGATTGTTCTCTTCTTCAAGTAGCAGATAACGATATGTCAGATTTGCAATATTTGGAGGCCAAAAAAAGAGCTTTGGTCAAGCACTACATTCGTACATATTGTTTTGAAGACCGCAAGCTTGTTGATGTTTTTGGTGATGGCTCCTTGGTTGCACAAGAAGGAATACAACAGAAAAAAGAAGTTATATGCTTAATTGATAGTGTGGAGGAGGCAAAAAACGTGGAGACCATGCTGCTAGACTTTGCTAAGTCTCATGAAGATATAGAAAAATGGGCTGGACTTCAACAATCCACTTCGCAATCAGATGACATTGTGCCTGTTACAGAGGAGTGCTCTCCACAAAGAGAAGAAGAAGAACAACAACAACATCCTCTGTCAATGGAGGACTTTTTGGAAATGGAGACACGTATGTTTTGAGTTTCTTGTGCATGTTAGTGTTTCTTGTTACTGATTTGATACTCTTAATGTTAGATTTTGCTTTATATAGTATTGATTGAGTTTGTATTTTTTATCTCAAGCATTCAAGGTTTGAATGTAAATAATAAATTACTTGAGTTTTTGAATGGTGGATCTTTAGACTAAAACTATAACATTTAATACTCACAAAGACTTAATTACTTAAGAGCTTGAACTCAATAAGTTTTGGACCTTTTATCAATACCCCCTTGATATGATACATTAGATCGTAGCATGGTTAAATGGTGATGCTTCATAAATTGAACCTAGCTTAGACAGGTGTTGGAGCCTAAATTTAAACTAACCTTGCTAGAAGGGAGCTTATGTTTGGACTTTGAGAACTAGCATAAGTAATCAATTAGAGCATAGATTAGACATGTGGTGGTGGCCTTAGAGACCAAAATCTTAATGAGCTTGGAAAGGTATTTAAGTACTGCAATTTACTTAGTTTTAGTACTCACTAAAGGCATAGCTTGACAAAAGGTGGACCTTACATGGATCCTAATTTCAAGAGGTGTGGTAGACCTTCAAACCAAGATCATATAGCTTGGACATGTGGTGGACCTTGCATGGAGACTAGTTTAGACAAGTGTGGTACACCTTGTAACCAACACCCATTTGTTATATTAGCTTGGACAAGTGGTGGACCTTGCTTTTATGTTTCAATGGAGCATATTTTGGACAGGTGGTAGACCTTGTTTCTCTCCATGCTTCAATGGAGAGAAACATTAGCTTGGACAAGTGGTGGACCTTGCTTTTATGTTTTAAAGGAGCATATTTCGGACAAGTGGTAGACATTGTTTCTCTCCATGGTTCAATGGAACCCACCTTAGACAAGTGAAGTACCTTGAAACCAAACCCCCATAATACAACCTACTAAATAGGTTGGAAAATTGGTGGTATATGAAACCATCCATGATAGAGCATAGTATAGGTGAAAACGTAGTGGTCCTTATATCAATTACCCATGCATAGCTTGGACAAGTGGTGGACCTTGATTCTCTCTATGTTTCAATGGATCCTATCTTGGACTATAGATATATCTTACTTATTTCCATGCTTCAATGGATTGTAGCTTGGATAAGGAGTGGACCTTCAAACAAAACTCCACAGCATAGCATATATTAACAATTCATGGGTTTTATAGAGATTTTCTTGCCTATTTTGGAGAGTTGGTACACCTTTATTCTCCATTCTTCAATGGATCTGAGGTTGGACAAGCGGAGCTGGAGAAGTGGTCAACCTTAAAATGAAACCTCCCATGCTACAACCCATCATAGATCGTATATGTAGTGGACCTTGAAACTCTTTTATGTCCCTAGCTTAGAGAAGCATTGCACTCTTGATTATCTCCATACATGAAGGCAAGGTTGGACAAGTGGTGGACCTTCAAACCAGAATCTCTATGCAATAATAGGCAAGTGGTGGAGCTTGTTTTCTCCATGTTCCAATGGAGCCTAGCTTAGACAAACAATGGAGCTTGCTTCTCTCCATGTTTCAATGGATCCTAGCTTAGAAAAGTGGTGGAGCTTTGATTCTCTCCATGTTCCAATGGACCATAGCTTAGACAAGTGGTAGACTTGAAAAAACCCCCCGTATACAACATATTATGGGGTTTTCATGTTTCAATGGCACCTAGCTTGGAAAATGGTAGAGCTTGCTTCTCTTTATGTTTCAATGGATCCAATCTTAGCCAAGTGGTGGACCTTGAAACAAGAATCCCCCCCCCCCCCATGTACAACGTATTATGGGTTTTGAAAGCACTGGGAGAAAATAATAGCTTTGATAAGTGGTGGACCTTGCTTCTCTCCATGCTTCAATGGAGCCGAGGTTGGACACATGTTGGAGAGAAGATGGTTGCCCATGAAATAAGACCATGCATGCTATAATCAATCATATGTTGTACACATGGTGGACCTTGCAATTGTTTTATATGCCTAACTTGGACAAGTGGAGGACCCTTGATTACCTCCAGATATCAACAACAAGCCAAGTTTGGACAAGTGTAGTACCACCAAACCAGAATCTCTATGCTACAATAGAGTATAGGTAGGACACGCAGTGAACCTTGATATCAAACCATCCATGCTACTAGAGATGATAGGTTTCACATGTGGTGGAACCTTGTATCAATGTTCTATGTGTAGTTTTTGACTAGTGATAGACCTTGAAACTAATCCCTCTAGGCTACAAGAAAAAAGAGATGGATGAGGAGGCTAGACTACTTTTGTTGCATCAATGCATCCCATGTTACCACATATACTATAGGGTTCTTGGATAAGTGTTGGATCTTGTGTCAATGCTCCATGTCTAGCTTGGACAAGTGGTGGACCTTGGTTCTCTCTATGCTTCAAATGGGCAATAGATTGGAGACACAGTGGCCTTTTTTTTCCAATGATTTTATTTTTTGGAAACCTTGGAGGCACCATGTAAGAGGCACTCTAAGTCTTCCATACAATAGACCTATTGGACTATAAAATAATGATATCTTTCTTTGATATTGTCATTATTTTATGCATAATATTTTCTTCTTTTTGCAGACACAAAGGAGTTAAGTGATATAAAAACTAGATGTATTTCACACTATGATTGGCATGAAGATCCTTTTGGGACACCAACTTTTCCTATTCCCAAAGATGTAATTTTCCATATTAACGGTGTGGATTTTGAAGTGCGACTTTCATGTATTGAAGGAGCTGGTTATGGGCTATTTGTGCATACTACCCTGGAAAGTGGTTTGACTATTCTAAACTATGGAGGGCATAAGTATAGATTTCAAGACTGGAAAAAGATATGCAAAATTTTTCCAAGAGCTTATAAATATTCTCTTCTAGAGGATCCAAACATAGAAGAAGAGGAAGATCAATCATACATTATTGGTTGTGTAGAAGAAGGAAACGTGTCGGGCTATATAAATAGTTCTCACAGTACAAATGTCTGTCCCAACGTACGCTATACATTTGATCCAAATTTTCCACCTTGGCATAAATGCACCTCTTCACACATCAAGTCAGAAGAATATGGCCATGTATGCATTGAGACTATTTGTCAAGTTGAAGCAGGAGAAGAGTTGTTTGCTGACTATAACTTTACTTGACATTGTAAAGTATTGTACATGGATGGAAATCTCAAGTACATGCATCATTTTCATTTTTCATGGATGAAATCTCAAGTGAATATAACATTTGATTATTGTTTAGTTTATGCTCAACGAGAATCTAAAGTGCTCTTATGCTTTGTGTGTTGTCTAACTTATTTGACTACCTTGGCCATAGAATCTTGATTCTACTCTAGATTTGTGATAAATCTTACCAAAATTTAATCAATGTCTAGGTTGGACAAGTGGTGGGGCTTCAAACATTACTGTCTTAAACAAGTGGAGTTATCTTACTTGAATAAGTGGTGGCCTTTGAATCCAAATCTAAGCCAAATCTCTAATTGTTTGCTTGTAGTCTAGGTTGGACATTTGGTGGACCTTGTATCCATGTTTCCTCAACAAGGGTGGCTTTTAGTTTTCACTTTAAGTACTCATCTTTAATAAAGTGTAGGATGGAAAATGTTGAGTTAGTAGATTGTATTTTAGACAAGTGGTGTTTGGTGTACGAATGCTGAAAATGGTTGCAAGGATTCTAACAACGACTTTACCTTAAATAAATTTCTTACTAGGAGTTCTACATATAAATATGGTGAATAAAATTCTAGTGGTTTTGAGATACCATTTGTGTGTGTGTTTTCTTAGATTCACAAACTGGGATGGATAATGCTCCTATGGTTCAGTCAACAACTATAGAATCCATAGATTCTATGGTTTCTAAAGTGCCCAAGATGGATGATATTTCTATACTAGAGTCTAGTGTTGTGCAACTTGAGCAAGCTTCCAATAATGAGAACCAAGAAATCGATGCTTCAAAAATGCAACATACATCAAAAGAGACTGAAAAGTCCACTCACGAGCTATTGCCAATTGGTACTACGTCATGTAGCGTAGATGTTGAGAAATCCATGCTTACAATTATATTGGATTTAAATGGTCTATTGTTGAAACGTTCCCCTCAACCATCCTCACACCACAACTCAGTGCAAATGGATTCAAAAAGATATATTATACTCAGGCCAGGTTGCATCCAATTCTTGAAGACTATTTTACAGAGGTTTAATGTTGCAATTTGGTCGACAGCTACTAGGAATAATGTGTATCAAATCCTTGCAGCACTAAACAACTTAGCTGAGGATACATTGCCTTTCTTTGCAATTTGGTCGCAAGATGTTTGCTACACCGCTCAAACTCAAAAATTGTTTAGACCCGACAATCCAAACGTTGAGGCAATGTTCAAGCCTCTAGCCAAAATTGCCATGGGGTTTGAATGTGATCCACAAAGAACAGTGCTTATTGATGACTCTCCTTACAAGGGATGTATTTCACCAGCAAACAATTGCATTTTTCCACCACAATTTGATGCTGAGAAGATGGTTGACAATATGCTCTTGGAGGAGCTACTGCCATACTTGATTCAGCTTGATGAGAGAAGGGATGTGCGTGATTTAATTGCTTCTAATCGTTATGGACAACCTATAGTGACAAATGATAGTGAATACAAACAAATCATGGAGTATTGGAAGCAAAAAAATGATGTTTGGTCAGCTAAGGTGTTCTTTACAAGAAGAATACCACCTGCAAAAGGTGACAGGATGAAACTATCATTGAAAATGCAAGTGACACAAGCCACCGCAATGAAATGAGAAGAGCCCAAATACAAGAGATCTTAGCAAAGGAGCGTACACCCATTGAAAGCATGAAGGCGTCACAATTGACCACTTTAGCTAGGCAATTGGGTTGTAACACAAAAGGAGTTTTGAAGGCAACCACAGCAAAGGCTTATATAAATAAGGTGAAAGCTGAGAACAATCTTCTAAGGCTGGATAGAAAGCAACCCTAAGGTACTAGTGACATGTCATATATTCTTGATACACATACTTGAACACTCATGTGCATGGTATCTAACAAATCTTTCTTTTTATTCCTTCCTGCAGGATCTTACAAAGGATACTACTAGATGGAGCTCAATCAATAGAGATTTTGATATGTTTGCTCAAAATAATGAAGCAGTCACCTACATTTTTTGTTTATCAATTTCTTGAGAGACTTTCTTTTAGTTTGTAATCATCAAATGAAATGAAAAGTATCCTTCTTATAAGATTGCTGATCTTTTTCTCGTTCAAAACTTTCAATTGTGATTTATAGTTTTGTTAGCATGAGATTGTGCTTTTTTAGTTTGAAAAAAACTGTCAAAGATCCAAGTCTTTTTGGCTTTACTTAAGTTATTAATTGTGAAAGATCCAAGTCTTTTTGCTTTACTTAAGTTATTGATTGTCTATGTAATAGTCCTTAAAACAATATCGGATGGCTTTCTTGCTCCCATGTCTCACATTGGTCTTTAGGTAAGACAAGTGGTGACCTTGAAAGTATGGTCTCATATCTCGATCAAGTGAAGAGACATGAAGCTTAAATATCACTACTATGTATCTAGTGTTAAACTCCATCAAGACAAAGATACTAGAGTGCCAAATTGCAGTCTAGTTTAAGTGAAAATCCATTTGAGCTAAGGTAAAACTTATAGTGCCTCATTTTTCTAGGATTCTACCCCATCAAGGAAGTTAGAATCTAGCACAAACCAATTAAGACTCTTTTGGAGCCTAGATAGGACAATTCGTGGAACTTAAGAGACTTATTATTGAGTTAGAGTCTAGTTTAGATAAGCAAAAGATCTTCAAACCAGCACTTGACTTTCTTACTATTCAATATTCAAAGTCCCTTGGGGCTAACAAATTACATACCTACTTGTAACCTAACTAATGAGTAATTATATAGATCTAAGCAAGTATATATAATGAGTCTTCAAACTAATAAACCAAGGGAAGAGAGCAGCAAGGTCCACTACTTGTCCAAGCTCATCTCTAGACAACATAGAAAGACGCTAGTTCTACTAATTGTCTAATTACAGGCATGGAGAAATGATAGAAGGTTGAACACTTGTCCAACCTATCATCTCTAGTAAGATGGGAGGTTTGGCCTTAAGATTCACCATGTAACCAACCTATACATCATTGTATTATGAAGAGTAGAAAAGCAAAGCTCCACCACTTGTCCACGCTAGTTCTAAAATCCACATGGAGATAAGCAAGCTCCACAATTTGTCAAATCTCTCTTCCATTAAAACATGAAAAAACTCAGCTATGTTGTACAGGGGGGACTTTTTTCCAAGGTCCACCACTTTTCCAAGCTAGGATCCATTAAAACATGGAAATAAACAAAGCTCCACCACTCGTCCAACCTTTATAGTTGCAAAGTGTATGGGTTGTCTAAACTAGGTATGGGAAAATAATTGAAGGTCCACCACTTGAAACATGGAGCGAAGCAAGCTCCACCATGTCTCCAATATGCTAGACTCCATTGAAACACCATAAACCCATGATATTTTGTACATAGGGGATGTAAATTCAAGATCCACCACTTGTCCAACCTAGTATCCCTAGTAGCTTGATAGCTTTGGTCTCAAGATTCACCACTTGTCCACTCTATGTCATTGTATTAAAAAGGATTGGGTGTTAAGGTCCACCACTTGTCCAACCTATAAGGTTATATTTTAAATGGTTTTTTTTCTCACAACTTGAACTACCCATGATATGTTTTACATGGGAGTTTTGTTTCAATGTCCACCACTTGTCCAAGCTAACTCTATTGAAACATAGAGAGAACCAAAGATCCACCACTTGTCCAAGCTAAGCTATATTGAAACATGGAGAGAAGGATGCTCCACCATTTCTCCAAGATAGGCTTCATTGAAACATGGAGAGAAGAAAGCTCCACCATGTCTCCAAGCTAGGATCCATTTAAATGCCCTAAACCCATTTTATTTTGTACATGGGGGGTTTTATTTCAAGGCCCACCACTTGTCTAACCTATTATCCCTAGTAGCACGAGTGGTTTGGTCTCAAGATACACCACTTGTACACTCTATGTCATTATATTGGGAAGAACTATGTATTAAGGTCCACCACTTGTCCAACCTATAAGGTTATATCTTAAATGGTATCCTTTCTCACCACTTGAAATGCCCATGATATGTTTTACATGGGGGTTTCATTCCAAGGTCCACCACTTGTCCAAGCTAACTCTATTCAAACATAGAGAGAAGCAAAGGTCCACCACTTGTCCAAGCTAACTCTATTCAAACATAGAGAGAAGCAAAGGTTCACCACTTGTCAAAGCTAGGCTCCATTGAAGCATGGAGAGAAGTAACCTCCATCATTTTTCCAAGATAGGTGCCATTCAAACATGGAAAGAATCAAGATCTACCATGTCTCCAAGATTCTAGGCTCCATTGAAACACCCTAAAACCATGATATTTTGTACATGGGGTGTTTACATTCAAGGTCTACCACTTCTCTAACGTATTATACCTAGTAGCATGAGTGGTTTGGTCTTAAGATTCACCACTTATCCACTCTATGTCATTATATTAAGAATAACTGGGTGTTAAGGTCCACCACTTGTCCAACCTATAAGGGTATATCTTAAATGGTATCCTTCACCACTTGTCAAGGTCCATCACCACTTTTCCAACCTGTAAGGTTATATCTTGAATGATATTTTTCCTTATCACTTGTAATGTCCATGCTATGTTTTACAAAGGGGTTTTGTTCCAAGACCCACCACTTGTCCAAGCTAACTCTATTGAAACATAGAGAGAAGCAAAGGTCCACCACTTGTCCAAGGTAGGCTCCATTGAAACATGGAGAGAAGGATGATCCACCATTTCTCCAAGATAGGTTCCATTGAAACATTGAGAGAAGCAATCTCCACCATGTCTCCAAGCTAGGCTCCATTGAAATACCCTAAACCCATAATTTTGTACATGAGGGGTTTACATTCAAGGTCCACCACTTGTCCAACCTATTATCCCTAGTAGCACGAGTGGTTTGGTCTCAAGATTCACCACTTGTACACTCTATGTCATTATATTAAGAAGAACTATGTGTTAAGGTCCACCACTTGTCCAACCTATAAGGTTATATTTTAAATGGTATCCTTTCTCACACTTGAAATGCCCATGATATGTTTTACATGGGGGTTTCATTCCAAGGTCCACCACTTGTCCAAGCTAACTCTATTAAAACATATAGAGAAAGAAAGGTCCACCACTTGTCCAAGCTAGGCTCATTGAAACATGGAGAGAAGGAACCTCCACTGTTTCTCCTAGATAGGCTCCATTGAAACATGGAGAGAAATAAGCTCCACCATGTCTCCAAGTTGCTAGGCTCCATTGAAATACCCAATACCCATAATATTTTGTACATGGGGGGTTTACATTCAAGGTTCACCACTTGTCCAACCTATTATCCCTAGTAGGTTTGGTCTCATGATTCACCACTTGTCCACTCTATGTCATTATATTAAGAGGAATTGGGTGTTAAGGTCCACCACTTGTCCAACCTATAATGTTATAGCTTGAATGGTATTTTTTCTCACCACTTGTAATGCCCATGACATGATTTACATGGGGGTTTTGTTCCAAGGTCCACCACTTGTCCAAGCTAAATCTATTGAAACATAGAGAGAAACAAAGGTCCACCACTTTTCCAAGCTAGGCTGCATTGAAACATGGACCTTAATACCAAATTATTTCTAGTAGCATGAGTGATATTTTGTACATGGGGGGTTTACATTCAAGGTCCACCACTTGTCGAACCTATTTCCCTAGTAGGTTTGGTCCCAAGTTCACCACTTATCCACTCTATGTCATTATATTAAGAATAATTGGGTGTTAAGGTCCACCACTTGTCCAACCTATAAGGTTATATATTAAATGGTATTTTTTCTCACCACTTGTAATGCCCATGATATGTTTTACATGGGGGTTTTGTTCCAAGGTCCACCACTTTTCCAAGATAACTCTATTCAAACATAGAGAGAAATAAAGGTCCACCACTTGTCCAAGCTAGGCTCCATTGAAACATGGAGAGAATGATGCTTCACCATTTATCCAAGATAGGCTGCATTGAAACATGGAGAGAAGCAAGCTTTACCATGTTTCCAAGCTAGGCTCCATTGAAACACTCTAGGGGGTTTTATTTCAAGGCCCACCACTTGTTTAACCTATTATCCCTAGTAGCATGAGTGGTTTGGTTTCAAGATTCACCACTTGTACACTCTATGTCATTATATTGTGTTAAGGTCCACCACTTGTCCAACCTATAAGGTTATATCTTAAATGGTATCCTTTCTCGCCACTTGAAATGCCCATGATATGTTTTACATGGGAGTTTCATTCCAAGATCCACCACTTGTCCAAGCTAACCATATTTAAACATAGAGAGAAACAAAGGTCCACGACTTGTCCAAGCTAGGCTCCATTGAAACATGGAGAGAAGGAACCTCCACCATTTCTCCTAGATAGGCTCCATTAAAACATGGACATAAGTAAGTTCCACCATGTCTCCTAGATGCTAGGCTCCATTGAAATACGCAAAACCCATGATATTTTGTACATGGGTGATTTACATTCAAGGTCAACCATTTGTCCACCCTATTATCCCTAGTAGGTTTGGTCTCACAATTCACCACTTTTCCACTCTATGTCATTATAATAAGAGAAATTGGGTGCTAAGGTCCACCACTTGTCCGGCCTATAAGGTTATACCTTGAATGGTATTTTTTCTCACCACTTGTAATGCCCATGACATGCTTTACATGGGGGTTTTGTTCCAAGGTTCACCACTTGTCCAAGCTAATTCTATTGAAACATAGAGAGAAACAAAGGTCCACCACTTTTCCAAGCTAGGCTCCATTGAAACATGGACCTTAATACCAAATTATTCCTAGTAGCATGAGTGATATTTTGTACATGGGGGGTTTGCATTCAAGGTCCACCACTTGTCCAACCTACTTTTCCTAGTAGGTTTGGTCGCAAGATTCACCACTTGTCCACTCTATGTCATTATATTAATAATAATTGGGTGTTAAAGTCCACCACTTGTCCAACCTATAAGGTTATATATTGAATGGTATTTTTTCTCACCACTTGTAATGTCCATGATATGTTTTACATGGGGATTTTTCTCCAAGGTCCACCACTTGTCCAAGCTAAATCTGTTCAAACATAGAGAGAAACAAACGTCCACCACTTGTCCAATCTAGGCTCCATTGAAACATGGAGAGAATGATGCTCCACCATTTATCCAAGATCCATTGAAACATGGAGAGAAGTAAACTCCACCATGTCTCGGAGATGCTAGAGTCGATTGAAATACCCAAAACCCCTGATACTTTGTACATGGGGGGTTTACATTCAAGGTCCACCACTTGTCCAACCTATTATCCCTAGTAGCATGAGTGGTTTGGTCTCAGGATTCACCACTTGTCCACTCTATATCATTATATTAATAAAAATTGGGTTTCCATATCTAAATGGATCTTTGCTTGGATAAGTGGTAGACCTTGAGACCTAAATACCCATTCTACACTAGAGCATTGGTAAAGCCTTATGCACTTCAAGCATACCTTTAACAACAAGTAGTAGTTATTAGTTGACTTAAGTCTAGTTGACCTCCATGGTATTGAGACTAAGAGAGAGTGTAGCATAAAAAAGAGTCAGGATTTTAATTTGACTTTCTTTCTATTAATGAGTAGATCATAGATGGATTTTGGTATCTAATAAAACCTTAGAGTAGACAATGTAAAACTTATGTCTATTGTTGTGTTTGCATTAAGTGTTCTTGTTCTTTAATTTCAGAACCATTACAGAAAAATGGATTGGCTATATGCTGGCATAAATTGAAGAAAACTATTGAATTACCCATCCAACCTCCTCCAAGACCTTGTCCAAGGAATGAATCACCTCCTTATCAACTACCACTTTCTTTCAAGGACATCAAAAGAGTACTTATCTTGGATCTCGAGGGGTTACTTCTCAAGACAATTAAAATGAAACATGGAGATTCTATGCCATCTTGGGCTCAACACATGCGACTTGTGGAGGATAAAGATGAAGTTTATCATGTGGTGTGACCAGACGCACAAAGTTTTTTGGATTTTTGTGCTGAATACTTTGAGCTATGGATATGGAGTTGCTATAACTTAACAAGGGTGCAACGCATCACACAAAAATGTTTTCCTGAGCAGTATACCAAGTTCAAGGTGTTTATGAGTAACAAAAATTGCCAAAATCCAAATATTATGTTAGGATTTACAAGGGTTTATCACAAAAATTTGAGTGATATTTGGAAGATATTTGAGGATTTGGATGCAAACAATACCTTAATTTTTTATGACACTCCATATAGGGTGATGTGGAACATGCCAGGGACATATCTTATATTTCCAAAGATGTGGAGGCAAACTTCCGAGCAACTTCAAAACTTCTTGTAGAGAACCATAATTCCATGGTTGGTAGGATGGTTGTATGCAAGAGATAAGAGAGTCTATACATACAACACAATTTTAAATCACTATAGTGATTTTGAGACAAATTATGTCCTTGGTGTGTACTTGTCAACACGAAAGAATTGAATAAATATGGCCATAAGATGCTTTTTTTATTCTAGTGTGTATCTTTCAACATTTGTATAATTTAATATAGTCTTTTTTATAAAAAAACAAAGGTGTGTCAATTTTATGAACACTTGAATGGAGTGCACCCTACTCTAAGGGGACTTCAATGTACTATTGGAGTGCATCCTATTGTAAGGGGACTCTGATGTATTGCTAGAGTGCACCCAAATTATTGGAGACTCATTTTTTATTTGATTGGGGCCTATGTTGGGTCATATAGTAAAAGAAATTCATTTTTTGTCAATTCATATCGAGGTTGCATTTATTTGTAACTATGAGAGAATTGATGTTTGATGTCAAAATAAAACTTGAAGGTATGGATCAGAGAATTCATGGACTTTAAATATGTGAGAGGGATCCTTTTCTTGGGCACAAATGTTTGCTTCAAGAAGTTTGTCATTACATACTTTACGTGAAAGAGTTTTAGAACCTAAAAGACTTTGAAAACAAAACTATGGAATCTAAGTGCATGTATTCTTGAATGGCTTGAAAGTTGATGTATACATGCATGTCGCCTTGATGAAGATTTAGATCTGACAAGATGCAAAGCTAGAATTCTTGGACGTTACCTTTGTCAATTTGGTAATAACATATTTAACTTTCTTTTATTATGGGTGGAAAATATATTATTATGTGAATTTGGAACCTAATTGCTTGACCTTCAAACCAAGATTCCTATGTTATTTTTTCATATACTTTTTTTTAATGAATTAAGATTGTGGATACAAGGTCCACCACTTGTTCAAGCTAGATCTAAGAAAGTATATATACTGAGTCTTCAAACTAGTAAACCAAGGGAAGAGAGAAGCAGGGTCCATCGCTTGTCCAAGCTTATCTCTAGACAACATAGATTGATGTTAGGTCTACTAATTGTCCAATATAGTCATGGAGAAATGATAGAAGGTTGATCCACTTGTCCAACCTATCATCTCTAGTAAAATGGGAGGTTTGGCCTTAAGATTCACCATGTAACCAACGTATACTTCATTGTATTATGAAGAGTAGAAAAGCAAAGCTCCACCACTTGTCTAAGGTAGTTCCAAAATCAACATGGAGAGAAGCAAGATTCACCATTTGTCCAAGATAGGTTCCATTAAAACATGGAAAACCTCATATATGTTGTACATGGAAGCTTTTTTCCAAGGTCCACCACTTGTCCAAGCTAGGATCCATTAAAACATGGATAGAAACAAGGCTCCACAACTCGTCCAACCTTTATATCTGCAAAGTGTACCGGTAGTCTAAACTAGGCATGGGAAAATAATAGAAGGTCCACCACTTATCCAATATATTATCTCTAATAGCATGGGAGGTTTGGTCTCAAGATTTAGGAATTGGCTAACCTGTATTTCATTGTATTATGATGAATTTGGTTTTAAAGTCAACTACTTATCCAAGCTATAAGTTTATATCTTGAATGGTATTCCTTCCCATCACTTAGAAAACCAATGATATGTTGTACATGGGGGGGTTTGTTACAAGGTCCACCACTTGTCCAAGATAGTTTCATTGAAACATGGATGAAGACAAGCTCCACCATTTGTTAAATCTAGACTCCATTGAAATCTAGAAAATCCATTCTATGTTGTACATGGGGTTTTTGTTTTAAGGTCCAACACTTGTCCAAGCTAAGATCCATTGAAACATGGAGTAGAGAAACACTCCACCACTTGTCCAAGCTAGAAAACATTGATAGTAGTTGGCTTAGTTTGAAGATCCACCACGTGTCTAAGCTAACTCTATTGAAACATAGAGAGAAGCAAAGGTCCACCAACTGTTCAAGCTAGGCTCCATCGAAACATGGACAGAAGCAAGCTCCACCATTTATCCAAGATAGGCTCCATTGAAACATGGAGAGAATCAAAGGTCCACCATTTCTCCAAGCCAAGCTCCATTTGTCCAACCTATAAGGTTATATCTTAAATGGTAATCTTTCTAATCACTTGGAATACCCATGATATGTTTTACATGGGGGTTTTGTTCCAAGATCACCACTTGTCCAAGCTAACTCTATTGAAACATAGAGAGAAGCAAAGGTCCACCACTTGTCCAAGCTAGTATCCATTGAAACAAGGAGAGAAGCAAGCTCCATCATTTCTCCAAGATAGGCTAGCATGGATAAGTACACCTTGAAACCAACCTTCCTATGAGGCAATAGAGCATATGCTACATATTTTATGTATGCCCCATGCCTCAAATTAAGAAGTTATAGATTAGAAGTGGACCTTTCTTGAATGTCACATGCAATAAATTAAGGAAAAATATCCAAGTGGATTGTATTCCTCAATGGATCCTTGCTTTCACAAGTTGTGAACCTTGAGTCACTTTTACATTAACTTGGACAAGTGGTGGACCTAGAAACCAAGCTCTCCATGTTGAGATAAGTTGTAGGTAGGACAGTAGGACATAGACAATGATAATGGATGCAATATACTCGTCTCCTAATAATCCAATTAATTGAAACCATGGTACTTTAGTTGTTTTCATTGTGTATTGTATGTGCTTAAAGTGGAATGAGACCTTAAGAAAACTCAAATTTTTGACAAAATCTCTATATTTTGTACATGATATATTGAAAGTTGTCCAACCTGGGAATTGGGATTTTCACACTTTACCTAATATGGTCTTTCTAGGAGTCATACCTTATCTTTGATGGAATGGTGCTTGCCATTTACAAGGGTAGATCTTTTAGTTTTGGTACCCTTTGTTTAGTACTATGCTAGCATTGGCTAACACATTCCAATATAGCAACAGAGCCAAGAGCACATGTCTACCCAATTGTCTCATTGTCTTCTTATAGGTTTTCCAACATGAATTTATGGTGCAATTTGGTATACTCCAAGAGATCTCTAGACTAGCCATCATATCCCTATTTTTTGCGGATCATAGAACATGCAAGCATTAGTCGTGTTCGTACATATAGAGTTAAGACTACGGATGAGGCACTTTATACCTACTTCTAACACTTGTTCAGGATTTTGATCTCCATCATCCTAAGAGATTGTTTTTTGCATCGTATGTGCCATTTATCCCTTGATCAAAGTAGAAGGATTATTCTAAGGTTGTTCTCAATAAGGAGCCTTCTACCATAGCTAACATATTGGAAGTATCTAGTGGGAGCCCTTGCACATGATTCATTGTTAAGAGATTCTTCACATCATTCCTTTAGGGGAGCCAAGAAGTATCTTCATCGATTTCTATCATGATGGTCTTATGCATCTACATTTTTCATCGTAAAACACGACTATATTACATGGCATTCTTCTGCAACATGTTCGTTCATCATTGATTTATTGCCCACTCAACCACTGAGTTTCTAAAACTCTCTCTCTCTCTCTCTCTCTCTCTCTCTCTCTCTCTCTCTCTCTCTCTCTCTCTCTCTCTCTCTCTCTCTCTCTCTCTCTCTCTCTCTCTCCCCCCCCTACCCCACCCCCACCCCAAATCCATGGTGAAGGTGAAAATGCTTTGGATAGGTACAATATGAAGGGTCTAACCCATATGCAAACTGGGATGCATGTGAGAGAGACTGAGTATGTCTTCTCTGTCGCAATATGAGAGCTTATTCATTTTCGAAAGTTGCAAAAATTGTAGCGCTATTTCATTTCCGTAGGGGTGCTTTCCTCCAATGTTCACAGTGGCAGAGGTATGTAGGGCATCGTTGGTTATGCAAAAAATTGAGGCGCTACCACAAAAGCTGCTCATGATTAATGTCGTCAATAAATTGGCTAGTAGTGAGCCAAGTGACTCGGAAGAGATCTGATGTGTGGCCAAGTTGGTTGAAAGCTGGGACACCCTTTTTTTTTAATGCAAGGTATTGATCTGCAGGCTACTTGGATGGTATCACATAGTCGAAAATGCAATGAAGCACTCTCACTGCCGATTGCCTCCTCAAGAAGGGCTTCGCACACACAGTATTAGCTCGAGGAATTAGTTAATGTGCACGTATTTCAAAATTATGCAAGACATGGATGATAGAGCAACACAACCATTTTCTCTCTCATGTTCCCTTCATGTTTGCACCATGAGATAGTCCTCACCCTTTCTCTCTGTGATAATATCAATCCACAATGAATTTTTAGGGTTTAGAGTACTCTTGAACTTTTGTTAAAAAAATTACTGTAAATTTTCAAAATAGTAACTTGTTTATTTGTTTGTTTTGTTTTGTTTGTTTAGATATATAATCAAGGATAGTTTGATCTACCCATGGAAAAACAAGAGATTGTCGTGCATTTGAATGTGGGTTTAGACCAAGATACAACCTTAGGCTTTGTCCTTCTAAAGTTTAAGGTACTTACAAAGACTTGAGAGCAGAAATTGCTTGTGACAAGATCTTTTGTGATGACTTTGTATTTTTGGGAGGATCCAAAATGCTTCCTTTAGGACCATCACAAGAGGAGAGGTGGGAAGTTGAACTGGAGGAGGTGACAATTCGGGCAAAAGCAGAAAGTAATGCATGCAAGCATCCACGAGTGGAATCCATAGGTTTATGCAATGATCCACCTCCCTTGAGATCTAGCAATGATCCTCATATACATTACCAAATACCTAGTGTTGGCTCCACGGATAGTCCTATGTGTGAAGATGTGGCTATCACCTCGCATAAGATGCTAAAGAGCACTTTAGCTACTGCAAGGGAGGTTAGAAAGTGGGGAGGAGAATTCAATGTCGCTAAAGAGAAACTTGAAGCCATGGAGCGCCATGATAGATTTGAGTTGATGTCAAAAGATAAGGATGGGAAAGCTATGTTTCAACTTTGGTGTGTTGAATGTGAAAATCCATACGGGCAAGGAGGGCATGATACAATTTCTAACTTTCTACACTCGCATATCAATACAATGGCTCATCGGCGTCGTCTTGCAGTTGGTGAGAAGCAGAAGCACGACAATGAAAGGGCAAACCTCTCAAAAGTGGACATTAAGTCTAAAAATAAGGAGAAGGTCGATGAAGCCTTGCTTGAAGTTTCCACCTTTGAAAGGGACAATGTTCCTATCTTGAGTGTTGTTCCCGACACTCTTGGAGAGTATGAAAATTTGTCAAAAATCTTTGTGGAATGTAGTTTGGACAAGAAATGGATACCTTTGTTTCCGAAGACCGGATCGATCGGCCAATGTGTGATTGAACATGTGAAGTCCAAGCTTCATATCAAAGCGGCTAATGGAGGTATGGATGAAAAGATAGCAAAGGTGGGCCGTCCAAGCAAAGCGTTGGTTGAAGATAAGAGGCAAAGGAACCTACATGGTTTCTTCAAACGCAATGCTAATCCAGGTGAGTAAAAAATATTTTTCTTTTTACATGCAAAATGACTAGTGTGTTTAACATTTCAAGTGTGTTTTTTAATCTCATTGCAGAGCCTTGCTATGAGAGCAACACGAATGTGTCACAAAATGCATTAGGTATCTATCTTTATATGTTTCTTTTCATGTTTGAATGAAGGAGGAGGATTGTATACTTAATGTGTCTATGTACAACATGCAGAAAATTATTTGCTACCCACTCTTTGTTGGGGATTTTGGCAAGACACTTATAAAGTTGAAGACAAGATGTTTGATTTGAAACCTTTCTTAGATGACTACAAAGGAGGTGCATGTTGGGATTGTGAGCCAACTACAATGCCCACATTCATGTTTGGAGAAGCACTTGTGTGTATCCAAGGGACATTTCGTCATAAAGATTGCAAGCGAGTAAATCTTAAAGGGGTTCCCTTTGAAAAATTTCAATGTACAAAGTGCACTACAATCCCCAACGAGCAAGACTTTCCCATGAGCTTGTATCGAGAAGAAAAAGCATTGGAAAATAGAGGCTCTCGTGGGACCGGCGATGGAAGAAGATTGGACTTCATGACCCATTCAGAAATTTTGTAGATTGCAAGAGCCAAAGGAAATATATTTAGGAAACTTAAAAGGCAGGTTTGGTTCACCAAAACAAGAGTTGCAGCCTTAAGTGTTAAAGTTCGAAGTCTTCGAGAAAGCACATTTGAAGCAATGAGAAGAGGAGATGTGAAGAAGTTTTGCCATGACATAGTCAATGCTCATAGGTATGGCCTTTTTGAAGGGAAAGAGGCCTTATGGAACTTTCTCACGGACATTTCTCAAAACATGGCAAGAGAAAATGCAGGAAAGCGGTACTCAGAGACAACAAAGAATCTCTTTGAAGCTATAAAGATTTGGGGAGGTACCCGGTTGCATAATTTTCTTTCTTTGAATCTTGAAGGTCCAAATTTGTTAGCCACCATGCGAGCTATTCGAAAAGCTCTTTATTATCAAATAGGATTAAGAGATGATATACTCAAGCATTTGGCTAAAATTTACACTTCTCACATGAAAAAAAATGGACTTTGTATGGGAAGTGTGCCAGTAGTTATTGCTGAAGATGAAACTGTTATCAAAAGAATGGTTCGTTGGGTAGCACGAGATGATCATCTACTCGGATTTTGTGGCAAAAAGGAAAACCATGTTTGCAATCCAAACTTTGTGGTACTTGTTGGAAATGGAGAGGAGGGTTACAACATGATTATTGACTCTTTTCAAAATAATGTGATTGCACATTATGCAAGAGTCTTCATAGCAAATCCCTTGATTGATTGCTTGCCAAAGTTGGTTGTTTTAGTTCAATTGACATGTAACACGTTTGATTCTTTGTTTATCAGAGAGCAATGGATGGGAATATCTCTCTATTGGAATAAATATGTGAGAAGCGTTGTGGGTCCTTTAATTGGACATGCCTCCGATGGAGACTCAAGGAGAAGAAAGCTTATGCTAGAGGATTATACATCATCTCTAGGCAATATATTCTCAATGTCATGGCAACCTTGGCCTTTCACAGCTTCTGTTGAGATTGATGGATCTATTTCTGGTTTGGATGATTCGGATTTCATTCATAATGGAAAGAAATTGATTAATCCTCTTGATAATGCATCTAGAAGATTAGTCCTTGGCCAAGACTTGGCTACTTTAAATCATGTAGCTCTTGTATACCAAACTTTCAAGGTTGAGGAGCATGGCCTTCAACAAGGTGACATTGAAAGAAAAGATCGCCAAAATTGGAGGTCTGCACAAAGAATAGCAAGCCGTAATGTTCAAAATTACTTACACTTGATGCGGACCCAATCAAATATTCATCAGGAGCGAACCACTTGGTACGGAGATGTACCTATCGATAGTTGCATCATACATTGATATCTTTTTATCTCCTTCTCTCAACTTATTTGATCGGATCAAAGAAGCTGGGAAAGTATCTTTCTTTTTCAGTTACCTGCATCGTTAGTCTTATTTTGTACCCTTTTATTTTCACATGTTAGAGCTTTAAATAGTATCAAGGAGTAACTCTCATGCTTAAATACTTACATAGTATCAAGGAGTAACTCTCATGCTTAAATACTCACATAATCTTCCATTGTGATCAGACTATGGCGCATGTGGATTACCAATCATGAAGCATACTCTTTAAAGCAAAATTTTATAAGTAGAGAAACCTTTTTGGACATTCAACTATCTTGCCATTTTGTTGTCCTACTGATAAAGGCTTTTAGGGATCATTATGGCCACTTGCGGGTTCCTCTTTCTTCCACAGGGTCAGATTCTTGTGAGAACTTCTTCAGCAAGGTGGGAGGCATGATAAGAAATGAGAGATGTTATGATGGTTATGATTTCTTGAGTAGTGCAGGTTCTCTAAATAGGATTGCTGAAATGCAAGCAGGTTCATCTCTTGCTTTTCCTGTGGCTCATGCAAAGCAAGAGAATATCTGGTTTCAGATGAATCATTTAGCAGGTGTGTCATTGGCTAATCTCATTGATTATAGCAGTGTGCAAAGTGATGGACATATGATTAGCGCTTTAAAGGAGGGGTTATTGGAAGCAAAGATGTTATGCTCAACACTTGGTATGCAACATAAAGATTGGTGTAATGATGCATGGGCAAAGCGTGATCTCTCTTTTCTTTTTAGTGTTGTTGATGTCGACAACGAGAATGAAGAGGACTCATTCACTCAAGTCACTCAAATTGATGTGCATGTCGAGGATGAGAACATTATCATGGCTGAAAGCGAACTTCGCCATACATTGGATTGCCTCATTGATGAAGAGAAGGTGGAGTGAGAGAAATTTCATCTCTTGTTTCGATTGATTCAAAAACCATATGCAAAAGCACTCTTGTAAGCCAACTAAATGGAAATCCTACATTGTCAAAGGATAGGCTCACAAGGGTAAAAACAGAAGTTCTTTTCTCATTGGAAAAGAAAGCTCAATTAGATACACACACATGTCTTGTAATTGGATCAGATTGTGCTATTTTTTTTGAGAAGACAGCAATGGAAGACAGTGCAAAGGACAAAAACAGAGGTCGACTTGCAAGTACTAGTCAAGGAGTGAGCAAAGGGACATGCATGGTACTTAGGAAGAGTTGTGAGCATGAGAAGGAAGCTGGAAGGTAGTTTCAAAGAGACTCGTGGTCCTTTTGATCTTCTAGATCGCCCTCCTAATGTGGAGGTTCATCTATCAGGGTATCAAGTGGCCAAGGGTAGAAGAAGCTACACATATGATTTACTGGACAATCAAGCGGTATCTTTGGATTCCATAATTGCTAAAGCGCAATTGGATTATGATGTCACAACAAAAAAATATGTTCTTGATGCTAATGATTATTTGACGAATGTGAAAGGTAATTCGATCTTGTGTGTATAGAAATTTTTAGCTAAATTCTATTATATGCTCAAAGTCATCCTGACATGTTTGAGTTTTCTTTTGTAGGATAAATGGAGGTGGATAATATGCAAGTTTGATTTTTGAGGTATAGGTTTTTTCTTCATGTCCTTTTGTAAATTCCAAAACTTCTTAATTAACATCAACCGTAACTTCTTAATTAACATTAGTTTTCATCTTATGGTGAATTTCAATATGATACAGGTGCAAGAGTTTTGGCTACAAATTTTTGTTGCGTTTCGGTGTTTTGATGATTAGCAACATTTGGCCAATATGGATTAGGCATTGGACTTGGTGTCTTTAAGCGAGTTGATAGAAGGATATGACCATAGGCTTGTGGCTTTGTGCATCAACATTTTCTTTAAGGATTATGGCTTTGTGCATCGACATTTTATTTTGTCTTGGAGTATGTTGCTAGCAAGATGTGGTGAACATGTCTATGGCAAGGAAGGTTTGAGTTGTTTGTATCATATGTGATCATGTAGCTTATGTGATTATGTAACTTGAAGCTTGCATTGTAAAAGACATTACTATGGGTGAGAGACTCCTTGATGAGATTTTTTGTCACAGCGATTGCTGGAAAAATATGGCATGACGTTTATGCTAAACCCGGCACTCTCAACAAAGAAAAAAAGGCCTTTAATTATCTTTTGATTGTACCTGTGGTCTATTTGAACAAAAGCAAAATATAATTGATTTGTTTTGATTGTGAACAAAGAAAAATTAGTTAAACATTTGGTTAAAATTGTTGTTTTTTGAAGCACACCATTTGCAAACTATGAACATGCTTTAGGTTTAAATTTATTAGTGAACTCAACATTGGGATAATACTTGAGGCCTATTGGAGAAACATGTGCTTTGTGTTGATTTGGTTGATGTGTATGGCCGATTGTGGCTCACTCTTATAAAGAAAAATGATGTGACTATTGAAGTGTGTTGATTGCAAGATATGTTCAACATGGTTGTGACAATGTGGTCTCTCGGAGTGTGTTTATCGTATATGTGGGGAGGTGCAAACCCGTTACATGCTAACTGTGTACTTGGATCAATATAAAATTTGAAACAATTTTTGGTTAGCAAATTATGCATCAACATTCTATCACCTATGAGATAGGAAAAGGTTGAAGGTGATCAATTTTTCATGTTTTGGTGGGTCAATGCAATTCATGCATCGATCTTGACAAAAAAAAGTCAAGGTTACAGACTCATGGGGTGAAAGGCAAGAAAACTTCATAGGTTGTGGGTAGATTGTTACATTGTTGGATGTTCATTTTCATGCTTCAATTTTGCTAGTTGGATATGGTAAGTTGTGAAAAACCTCACTCAGGTTGCTTACAACGATTGGTCACAGGGTGCAGGGTATTGTAGGATAAGTTTGAACATATTAAGCCCGTGCACTAGAACTGGGATGAATTTTGGGAACCATCGAGTGCAAGGCAGCATAGGGTAGTATTTTTGTGCTGATTGAGTACATCAAATCATCTATTTAGTTATCAACACAAGCGGTTCTTTGGCATGTTGCCAGTCACTATGGTGCTCACTCTTTGACTAGTTTTACTAGGTTAGATAATGCAAAACCTAAATTTTATATGTAAGTTAGCGGTATGATAGTTTTTTTCATTGACTGTCGTATAAGCGTAGAAAGGGGGGTCATATTCCCAAATATGAGTCTTATATAGGGGTTTTATGAAAGTTGTCCGCTCGCAAGTGGCGTCTCCTTTTGTATATAGAGTGGATCCCCCGGGAAGCTCACCGCCTAACAAACCTCCTTATCGAGTTTCCCAATCTCAACAAGAGGATACCATGAGGCAAGTACAAGAATTGGTAGACAAAGGGATGGTGAGGCCAAGCTCCTCTCCCTTTAATTCTCGAGTCCTTTTAGTGCAAAAAAAAGATGGTACGTACTAAAATGTGTGTGGACTATTGCACAGTAAACCATATCACTATCAAAAACAGATTTCTCGTACTGCGTATAGAAGATCTGTTTGATAAGCTAATAGGATCTACCTACTTCAATAGGATTGACATTAAAAGTTGCTACCATCAAATAAGGATAGTGAATGAAGATATCCTAAAGACCGTGTTTCGTACAACATTTGGCCTTTATGAATATCTAGTCATGCCTTTTGGCTAACCAATTAATGAGGTGGCTTATCAACTCAAGTTGCCTAACCATTGGCTCATACACAATTCTTTTCATGTGATCCTACTTAAGCCCTACAAAGGAGAGCCTCCAAATGAACCAATTATTGAAGACCCTCCCAAAATCGAAGACCAAGAAGAGGTGCTACAACCCGAAGCTATCCTTCGGCATGAAGACAAGGTACTATGCCATGGTAAGATTATCCGACAGTATCTTATTAAGTTCAAAAACTATCCTTTTGAAGATGCTAGATGAATGCAAAGAATCCAGCTTAAGGATAGTATGAACCTTGACAACGCCTAAAATGCTACTACAGTAAGAAAATGTACATGTTTCTTTTAAATGATCAATGTTTTTGTCCTATAAAACTAATTCTCTCTTTATTATGCACAAATTTAAGTAGTATGCATACTAAGAATCATGTTTCTGATGACGACGTCTCTGAAACACCATGTAGAATTTGTCACTCTACTTCGGAGGATGAAATGGACTAAAGAGCATACATGATTGCGGCAGCTATGTCTCCCAAGCACCAAATTGATTAGTCATCCATCTTGGAATGATGTCGTATGGTAAAAAGGGATCCTCTACTCGCTTAGACAAATTGACTAATGACTATGGCTTTATCTCTTTTACCTCATAGTCGAGGATGACTATGATTTCAAGAGAGAGTTAATGTCATAAAATCTAATATCTAGCCAACCCAAATGATTTTTTCATATTAAACTGATCATTTAATGTGGGATAATAAATTGGAACAAGGATTAGACTATAGACATGTGCTTACAGATCTATCTCAACACGGGGCCAAATGTAAAGGCGTGCAAATGAGAGATGGTCTGTCACAAGAGCAAGGTTAACTAATGGAGCTTTAAATACCTTGGGGTTAGATTCATTAAAGACCTCCAATGGTTAGTGTTAAAAGTCCTTTGACCTTAGAGAAGCCAGGGCTAAGCTTGAGGTGGGAATCCAACCTAAGCTTGAGGTGCTTGTCATGCTTGATGACTAAGGTGCTTGTCGTGCTTGATGGCTAAGGTGCTTGAGGTGATTGCCATGCTTGATGACTAAGGTACTTGAGATGCTTGCCATACTTGATGAAGAAGGTTCTTGAGAAGCTTCCCATGCATGGGGGTAAGGTGCTTGAGTAAAAAAGAGACCCTACAAAGAAAGGGGGAAGTCCCAAAGCTAGGGGAATCTTTGACTTAACTTCCCACTCACCCAAAGGGCACCCCTTTTCTCAAGGGGCACATGGGACACATGTCACACTCTCCCTATTGTTAGCCATATGGTGTGCTTAAAAGCTATTGGTTGGGCTAAACAAGGGTCTAATGCATTAGAAAATTTCGGAGGTCATTTGGAGGGCCTTGTAAGAAATTGTATTTCTCTTTCTAGAAACTTTTTTTCAAATGCACTTGCACCTTGTGAGTACGTCCAAAAAGACAACCAGACATTCTAAAAAGTAGATTTATATTCCCAATCGTCCTTGAAAACGGTCAATCTTTTATTTAATGCGAGCGTCTTTTTAAGGAGGCAGGTGCGGCGCATTCAATGCAGCTTATGTCATAAACTGTCAAATAGTGATATATTTTGAGGCTTTTGACACCACCAATGCGTCCGGAACGCCAAAATACCCTAAAAACGAATGTCTACTTGTCTCATTCCGACATCCGGAGAGGCAAAAAATGTCAAAAAAACCCAAAAAATGGGCTTTTTACTTAAGGCGCGCGAGAGGCATTCTAAAATTCTAGAATGCCCCTCTGCGCGTCGTTAGTACAAAGCTTCTTTTAGTGATTTTTGGACAATTATCTTTCAAGAAAACCCCTTTTTAGAGGTTTTTTGACATTTTCCTCTCAAAAAGCTCCCTAAAAGAGGAAAAAAGGGGCTTTTTACTAACGGCGCGCGAGGAGGCATTCCAAAATTTTGGAATGCCCCCTCACGCGCCACTAGTAAAATGTTGTTTTAGGGGTTTTTGACATTCTTTGCCTCTTTGGATGTCGGAGCGAGGCAATTCGACATTCATTTCTAAGATATTTGGTCGTTCCGGACGCATTGAGAGTATTAAAAGTTTCAAAATCTTCCACCACTTGATAGTTTTGTAAGTTTTTGAGTTCTAGTGATGACTTAAGCCGTATCAAATGCACTGCATCTACCTTCTGAAAAAGGTGCTCGCATTAAATGAAAGAGAATGATCGTCTTCAAGGACCACTAGATTATTAAATGAGGAGAGGGACACCTTTTATATTTTTGTTAATATCAATCTATTTTTCTACGTAACATAGGCTCTTCTCTCATTGGAGGATCTTATTTTCCTCTCTCTTCCAAAAGGCCCTCCAAAAGACCTCCGAAATCTCCTAATGAGCTTATAGTTCCAACCAACAAATATCTAGGTATTTTCAAGCTCTCTCTCTCTCTAAGGGATAAGTAGGACACTTGTCCAAAGACTACCCATGTACTTGAATGCATGCTACATGTGATTGGCTATGGGGAGAGGGGTCCAATGAGCTTGGTGTTGTGGGTTCCATCAATGCAATAGCTCCAATGACCAACAAAATTGTCAATACAAAGGGATGAGCTACCCGGTTAGGGCATGGAAACACTCACACGGTTAGTGAGCTAATGGTGGCAACACAAATGGTTAACTCTACGAGGTGAGCTTTTCGGCCTATGGAGGAGCTAAGCCACAATGAATGGCAATCTCCATATCCACTTATATTCACCTGTTATCAACCCAATCATACACACTAACGATTGCGAGCACACACAACTCTAGTCCTATCATGCAACACACTAATCACAAGCACACACACATAGATCTATCGAGCACCACACTCCAATCAAACCTACATGCACACACAAGAAAAAGAGGGCAATCACACAAGATTAGAGAGGTATTAACCACTAATTAGTTAAGATCTAGTTAATCTAAGCATCATAGTAAATCATAAGAAGCATGAGAGAGGCATAGTGAAAGAAAATGAATCATTGATTAGTATTAATCAAGTCTCATGAGAAATGAGAAGCTCAAGGACTCCATAGATGCACACACACTTAATTTTAGTACACACACACTTGTATTTGACCACCAAGCATGCAATTAGCTCAATTAGGCATCCAATTAGCAACACATATTCACCAATTAGCAATTGAAACTTGTCAAATTCATGTGCCACCAATTCATAAAAATTTCGGCATTACGATGGCGTGAAAATGAATAATCGTAAAATTTTCAATCCATAACATCAACATTGCATTGCATCAACATAGCATAGCATTACATCCCATCAACATTACATTGCATCATGGTGGGATTTCTACACAATTCTACACATCCTTAGATTCTAGGGAGGTTGAGAATACCACCTTAATTACCTTTCCATTGAAGATCAATTGAATGGTTGAATGTTCCAATCCTTCATAGCACATTAGTAAGTTAGCAAAAATTAATCAAATTAGCAAGGGGTTAGTGAAAAATTACAGTGTGTAAACACACAATTGGCAAGATATGGTCACACATTAGGGAATTATGAACACAATGCTTCATGCACACACATTCAAAATCCACAAAAACATAAACACACAAGTGAAATTAGTGAGGGAACACATTCGTTTATGCCACAATTACACTAGCGTAGGCCATCGTCCCTAGAAACGGCACCAAATGTTGGGGGTCCCAGCGTTGCAATAGCTGTAATGACCAACAAAATTATCAATCCGGAGGGATGAGCTACCGGGCTAGGGCATGGAAACACTCCCACGGTTAGTGAGCTAATAGTGGCAACACAAATGGTTAACTATACGAGGTGAGATTCTTGGCCTATGGAGGAGCTAAGCCGCACTGAAGGAAAATCTCCATATCCACTTCTCTTCACCTCCAATCAACCCAATCACACACACTATGATTACAAGATGCACACAACACTAATCTTATCATGCAACACACTAATCTCACGCGCACACACATAGATCTATCGAGCACCACACTCCAATCAAACCTACATGCACACACAAGCACAGGAGGGCAATCACACAAGATTAGAGAGGGATTAACCACTAATTATTTAAGATGTAGTTAATCTAAGTATCATAGGCAATCATAAGAAGTAAGAGAGAGGCATAGTGAGAGAGAATGAATCATTGATTAGTGTTAATCAAGTCTCATGAGCAAGGAGAAGCTCAAGGACTCCATAACCACACACCTCAAGAGCGCTCAACAAAGAGTGCTCTCAACAAATGAGCTTGAGAACCCTAATTTATTTTACACACTGCTTTATATACCTAGGGTAAAAATGTGCAATGTCTGGGCGCCCAAGGTCTTTAGGGCTCCACCACTTACTGTACTGCAACTTAGGCATAATAACTTACCTATTCTTTACAGCTTAGAACTCTCATTGAGTCCGTAACACATTAAAATATTACAATGGCTTGAAATAACTGGGGAATTTACAATATGTGACCATTTTGGGAAAATGTGGAAAATGTGTAACTCTAATCTTTATTGATTCTTTGTATTCATCCTCGATGTGCATTTGTACGTCTTCGTTCTTTAGCAGATTTTGTTAACTAATGTTGACTCAGTTAACAATTGAAGCATGTGGAAAGGCTAGACTCGCCCCAAGCAAGCAAGGGGTGTGCCCGGGGGGGTGCTGGGGGGTATACACCACACACACACATACTCATTTTGTGGATCATTCTCACTTGGTGAAATTTTAGGAACTCCATCTCCTTCTCCAAGATTGTGAGAATTAAGAGCCTACACCAACACTATTGGCTATGGAATGCAAATACAACCAAGAGCCATGCTTCAATGCTTAAGCTTGCCATCTTCTCCATCTTCATTACTATGCTATTATGTATGCTAGCAAGAAGAGTGATGATAAGTGAGGAACTATTTCTTTCTCCTGTGGAATGTTTCTTCCTCCTCTCCCTATCTTCATTCCCCGCTAGCTCTCTCCACCTTCAAAGGTGTTGGAGGCCTTGGGATAGTTAATGCCTTCTACAAAGCTTTTATTATTCTTGTGATGCATGAAGCTTTCCATATTCATTGTATCGCCTAGGTCACAAGGAACACAAAGATTGTGTTGTACCAAGTCTCTCTTGATGGGAGAAACTATAATACAAATCCCTATTGGAGGGGGGACCGGCTCCGTATGAGTCCGGTCCTCAACTGTTTTCATGTTATCTAAACTCTCGCTCTCTTGCAAAAGAATCGTTCATGCCAAGTTAACCAAGTACCATGTTTATGTTGCTACCATCAATTAAGTTCACCCGTTATGCTCACAAAGTAACCTCACAAAAGTGCTTCATCTATTTTCCTAATTGCGATACTCTCAAAGTTCATAGGCCATTTCCATTACACTGCTATTCTCTTCAACCTGCAAGTTGGCTAAAAGCGAAAGATGATGTAAAGAATCTATAGAGGAAAGTCGATTCAATCTAGAGAGCTTAATGGAAAAGGAGCAAGAAACCTATTAAGGAAAGAGAAAGGGAAGATCTACCAGTAGGATATGATTCAAATCTTCATCATTAGGTAGAGGTGTCTAGTGAGATTCATAGAGAAATGGAGAGCTTTAGTAGGAGGTAAATGAAGCAAGCTTGAGGAGGGAATTCAAACTTCTGTTGTAGAGAATTTTGGGAGGGAACAATTTCATTGAAGAAAGACATGCAATTGGCTAGGTGGAGTGAAGAGAAGTGAGAGATGGTACAATAGAGAGAGAGGGAGGGAATTGAATGATTAATACAAGTTTGGAGGGACCCCCTTTTAGGAGAGAGGGGAGGAGTAATTGATAGACACTAGAGAGAGAAAGGATTGATTTTTACCCCAAATTTTTAGAGAAAGTTTAGTTTTTTGAATCCATAAGATATTTTCTCTTTATATTCTTAAAGAAAATACAAGTTTGACCATTCACTTTTAGGCCCTTCCATACCCCTCATTTCAGTCCACATGGCATCCACCCATTTACCCATTCCATAGTCTCATGTTTTAACCCCATGGCAAATAAAGAAGCCCCCATAGACCCCATTCCCTTCCTAGTGTGAAAGTCAAAATAAGGACTCGAAGATCAAGCCTAGTGCTTTAAAGAAATCTCTTCCTCAATAGGTGGAGGTTGCGGAAGCTATCACTGTTGCTATTGTGCGAGAACTTATCAAGAAGCAACTTGCCATGTAGGCTACTTGTATTTGAATTTAGTGGAAGATTCAATGGATCTAGGGTCCATAAATTCTTCCGCATGGGGGGGGGGAGGGGGATTTAAAATACTTCTTACCTCGCTAATAACTTCTGCTCGATAATATTCAAGAAGGAATCTGATGTCTCAAAGATCCTCGATAAACATCCCCTTATATTTAAGAGGACAAATATTTGTGTGGTAGCATGGGAGCTAGTTTTTGACTCGACAAAGTCTCTCCAAGTGTTACATCCTATTTGAGTCGAGTTTGCGGGGTTAGTTTGTTGTCTCTGTGAAAACCTCATGATGCTCGCCAGCTAGCTAAGTGCCCCTTTGTTTGTTCCTAACAAGAGGAGTCTTAGTTAGACCTCCAACGGGGTTTGTATAGGCTAGATTTTCTCTAAGAAACCACCGAAGATCATGGTAGTCAATGTTGAAGATGGGTTCTTAACACTTTGGGCATGCTTTGAGTGTAATAAATTTTTGCATTTTGCCAAGGACTGCCCCATGAAGACTAAAGTAAGTACTAATCCCAAAGATCAAGATTCCACCATTGGTTTGTCAATCAAGTCCATGCTAAGGAAGGAACTATTGGTGAGAGTGTGAAACAGATGAAGGATAACATAGAGACAAGCGTAGGGGAGGAAAAGGAGGCATTGATGTGTATCAAAGAGGACATGCAATTCTAGATGAAGACTCTAGAAAAGCAAAGAGTCACATCGCAAACTCTTGAATTCCCAAACAATGAGAATGCTTTTGTCTTTCATTCGTCTACACCTAAGCTTAGAACGATAACTACAACAACAATTGTGCAGGTCCCAAAGCTGAAGAGCGTCCACGAGGGGGGGGGGGGGGGGGGGGGGGGGGGGGGGGGGGGGGGGGGGGGGGGGGGGGGGGTGGGGGGTCACTATGTATATATTGTGTACATAGCATGCGTTCAGGCACTATTTTCAAACCCCTTTTCTATGAAATTTTTACAAATAAACTACACCCTTTTTCTTTTCAATTTGTAATTTTTTTCTAATTTCAATTTTATGATACCCTTCTGTATGTGAAATTGTGAGAAAAATAAAATTTAATAACCCCACTCACATGATACTCACATAATTATTAAGTGACCCCCCCCCCCCCCCCCCCCCCCCCCCCCCCCCCCCCCCCCCCCCCCCCCCCCCCCCCCCCCAAGAGAGCGTCAAGAGGGTGAAGGCAGTGGCAAGAGAAACCAAAACATTAGAAATCACTAGTTCCTTAAAAGAAAAAGTCACCTCTCCACCCCCTACTCCATTTAAAGCAGGGACTATTAGCATCCCTCTACACAATCCCTTTAAAGTATTATAAGAACCTTTGGCTTCTTCTAGGACTGGAGCTATGAAGATCGGATGTTGAAGAGTTCATCCATCTCTCCCCGTGAACTCCACCATCCAAGTGCTATCAGGGAATGTGAAGGGAATAAGAACGGGAGAGAAGCAAGGAAAGCTTCGGCAATGCATGAAAAGGAGAAAAAATATAAATTGTTGGTGTCTCCACAAACACCACCTTGATGCCACAATTCCGAGAAATTAAATGCTCGTTGAACTAATTTTCTTCTACGGCACATATCTAGGTGTCTTTAGTGGAGTAATGACAAGATACTATAGGAATTTGGCACCAAAAGTTGATTTCCAACACCTGTCCAGAAGTGTTCTTGGAATCTCTATTAAGGTACACAATAATTTCCTCATTATTGTCAACATTTATGCCCCTAATGAATCCAAAGGCAGGATGATACTATGGAGTGATTTCTCACAACTACAAGTAGAGGGGTAATTCTGCATGGTAGGAGACATTAGTATGGTATGTTCCATACAAGATAGGTAGGGCCCTTCAATCATTCTTGTTGTGGGAGAGTGTAATAGATGAGCTACCCTTGAGGATAAATGGACTCTGGTTGATGCTTGGAAGTCAAGCCCATGGAGGGACGACATGGGTTCTACTTACCACTATCTTCAATCCCCCCAGTCTGCTTCCAGACTTGACATGATCTATTTCTCTCACATCGGAGATTGGGTGCCCTCTTCACTGCTAATGCAAGCCTTCATGAATAAAAATATCTCATATTATTTTCCTCTTCTTAATACCTTGGAATTTATTCCAAAAGAACTACATCCATTGTTGCAAGGTGCCAAGAAGCTACTTATTACCTACCCAAAGCTTTCCAAAGATGCTCATTTTAAGGCTATGGTATCTCGAGCTACGAAAGAAATAAGTTAGGAAATCATCAAGGAAAGGTTAGAATCATAGTAAAAAAATACAAACTGCAATCAATCAGGAGAGTTGGATCAATGATTATGAAAAAGGCTAACAAGCAAGTATTTTTTGTCTTCAAATCCATATTTGAGGATCTAGGCCAAAAAAATTGCAAGACAAGGCCTTTGACCAAGATCACAAGGAATGGGTGAAGATCAAGCAGATCTTGCATGAAAGGGAAATGGAAAAGACTAACCTCTTTAGGCTTCAAGCCAAGGAGAGGAGAATTAAGAGTGAGGAGACCAACCAAAAAACACACTACTCAAAACTATCAAGGTACCAAAACGACAAGCCACCATATCTTCCTTGATTGATAGCCAACAAGTTCAGATTAACATCCCTTATCACATGGGCAAAGTGATGTTTGAACACCTTAGCCATACTAGTGGAAAGGAGGACTCTCCCTCTCCCATGTACCCACGATCAAAGAGGCCAGGGCTAAGATTTTTACAACCACCCCGACATTGGGAGACTGTGATCGAGCAAACTACTTGGAAAGGCCCTTTACCTTGGATGAAACTTATAGTGAAGGGCAAAGAAAAGGCTCCACGATGGGATGGGATCACGACTGAGTTTTGTCAAGAGTTCTCGGAAGTTTTGGCCCCATCTTTCTTGCATATGGTCAACAACGTTTTTATAAAAGGAACACTCAAATCAAGTGTGACAAAAGGGATACTTAAGCTCATTCCCAAGCAATTAGAACGCCTTGATCTTAAACACCAGAGACCAATCACAATGATGGCACTGCTGTACAAGGTGCTAGCTAAACTCATCGTTGAAAGAATGACCACTATGGTAGCACATGCTGTCTCTCCCCACCAGCATGGATTTATTAAATGAAGATCAATTTATCATAACATCCTAGCGGCCATGATAGATACGGAATTTATTCCATGTTCCAAAACTAAGAATGTATCTTACTATAGCTTGACCTTGAGATGAGGCATATGATAGAATAACCTGGTCATTTATGCAAGAAATGTTGCAGACCTTGAGGTTTTCTCCTCAAATCAATCAAGCAGTAATTACTCTTGGTGAAGTAAGCTCCTAAAAAATGCTCTTCAATTCAAGAATAGTTTGGCTGCTTTAATGTCAAACATCCATTCGTCAAGGGTGTCCCTTAGTGCTATGTTGGAGCAAGTAGAGGCTAGAGGCTCCACAAATTAAAGGGCTTCAAATTCAAAATGATAAACAACTTATTATTAATATTTTTGTACATAATTATTTACTTTTTCTCCAAGTATAAGCGAATAACGTTAGAAAAGTCTTGGAGATTGTCCATGTGTTTTTTATAGAATCACGGTCTCAATGTAACATAGAAAAATTATGGTTTATCTCCTTGTGAGAAGATGATAACTTTGATTTTTTCAAGCTATATTGGAGAGGTTCTTATGAGAGGTAGCACCTTCTTACACTTGGGGGTGCCTATCAAGGAAGGAACTACTCCCAAGCTAGCCTTTGATTGGGTTCAAGAAAGAATTAAAAAGAAAATGAAGCACTGGGAGGTCATCCTAACTCCTTTCCACTACATGTCTACAATAGCTTATACCTTCTTGATCCCTTATATTACCTTCACGTCACCATTCTTCCAACTATCCTAGAAATGGAATTCCTTCTTGAAGCCAATCAAGGAGTTCTTGTGGAGAAATAGAGTTCTTGTGGAGAAATAAACTGGCAATAGTAAGACCATGGAAATGGGGTAAATGGGAGGTTGTTGCTAAACCAAAAGCTCAGGGAGGATTGGCAATTCTTGACCCTATCATTCATGATCTCACTCGATGTGCAATTTGTTTTTGCACCCTAGCCAATTCGGAAGAGAGCTGGGCTTGTATGGCAAGGGAAATGGTTATGGTGGCCTACATGAGATCAAGGCTTATGGTTCAACCTCAATATACAAAGCATGATTCTCCCCCCCATCTCTGTAAGGGCACAATTAGGTGGATTTATGCGGGGAAGTTTACTGAAAAGCCACAATTACAATCATGTGAAAGGAAGAGCACATACAAGAAATGTACGGCCAAACATTAGTCTCCTCGTGAACCCGTAGTGGAGGGTTTGGGCCTTAGTAAACATTGGATTGAAATATCCAAGAATCTCAACAACAAGGCCTTTCACACCTTGGATTCGTTTTGGGATTAGCAAGATGGGGATTGGGTATACCTGGAGCATCTAAAGTTGTATAGTAATCTCTCACTCTAAGAGGAGGTCCGCATTGGAAGATTACTCAAAAAATCCTCAAACATAACCCTTCCTCTGTGCTCCACACCATCTTATTGGAAATCTTGGAAGTGGGTTGGAGAACCGCTTTTTAGTTTGCCCAAGGGCCAAGAAGAAAACAAGTTATGAAATGCTTTGCTATACAAAGGTTTGGGTTCTCAACTGGATTTGGTCCTCAAAGTGGTCTACAAGCAAATAGAGATTCATGCTAACTAAAGATAAGGCTAAAGCGAGAGGCTTAGGCGAAGGCGCCTGTGTTAGATGCAGACACCCAAATGAGACCCTCATGCACCTATTCTGGGGATGTCCAAAAATCAGAGTATCCACAGGAACAGTCTACAGATGGGTGTTCACTTGGACACTCCCTTCTTTAGACATGACCTTGCAATGGGATCTAGACGGATCGACAATGAGGATCTTCTAGTTACTTACATAATTATATTAAGATCTATGATATTGAGAGCAATTTGGCAGTTCATACTCTTTTAGACGAGGTATGAGCTTCTGGACACAAATCTAGTTTTGAAAACGTGCCAGAGACAATTCCTTGGTGGAAGGAATCGGAACCCTCTGGAAAGGATATGCCAGGGTTGTTTGTAACATTCTGTGATTAATGCAAATCAAGCCCATTAGAGTATTTTTTGAAGAAAGATAGTATCCAATTTGATGATAATTGCAGAAAAATATATGGAGGGCAAAGGCCCAAATTGCACAATGGGAACAAAGATACCAAGTCTATTGTATATATCTATACTAACAATAATGGAGGAGGGAATTCCGGTTCCACCTCCCTGCCATACGTCAAAACATCCTTCAAGCGGCGGGTGTGGCCTGCAGCTCCGGGAGCACAGTGACGCAGAGAGAGAGAGAGAGAGAGAGAGAGAGAGAGAGCCCGTCGGCTGTACTAGTATATAGTATATATTATGGAGAGCGTTTACGGATGCTCCACGTGGCAAGCACTGAAAAGCGGAGGTTGTATTTCAAAAAAATCACACGTATCATTTTACGTGTTTTACATGATGCATGGTTAATGTGCCTGTAGAGGTGCGAATGTTTTAGCATCACAATTGTTCCGTTGCTATGGGAGGAAGCCGCAAGGTGAGTCCTCACGCTTAGTTAACACCCGCTGGGCGGTTCTCTCTCTCTTTATTTCTCTCTCTCTCTCTCTCTCTCTCTCTCTCTCCACACACACACACACACACACACACACACACAATGAAGGGCACACATAGGAGCAGAAGAGGCAGAATGGGAGCAAGGATGTCATTTGAGAAGGTGGGAAGAGAGCTGCAGCAATGCTGAAGTCTCACCTTTGGATGACAATGCGAGGACTATTCACAATGGGGATGATGAAGATGATGATCACGATGGTTGAATGGTGACAGGCATACAGGAGTCATGTATTGATGCTTGTAATGATCCAGCCCCCTGCGTACGTGAGGTGCGTACGTTTTTAGTCACAGCGAGAGCAATGCTTGCAGAGGGTGATGATGGAAAAGCAAGAGACAACGAAGGAAAAGATGGCGAGAAAAAGCAAAGCACACAGGCCGTCGCGGGAGAGGATGAAGCGGTAGCCAGCGCACTCGAACCTTTGGTACTCCACCTCAGGAAGCACAGTGTCAAGGTCGAGCTCACAGCCCTCCTCGTCGACCTTGTCGAGGCAGCCCTGGAGGGCGGACATGCTCAAGCCGGTTGTTCTAATGTCCTCCTCCACCTCGCCAATGCTCTTGAGTTTGTCGGCGATGACTAGGAATGCGGCGACGGAGGCGGAGATAGAGATGGAGGCGGGGCTCCAGGAGAGTGAGCAGGTTAGCAGTGTTCTCTGGGAGATGGCAGTGAGGATGACGCCTTGGAACACTGCGTACATAGTGGCGACTTGGTAGGCCTCGGAGCGGACTCTGCGAAGCTCATCTTCGTAGTCTGCCTTGAGCGTCTCAAAGGCCTTGAGGTCAGCCTCCCATGCCTGCACCTGCCCATTGTGGGCGGCACTCTCATGCAAGCCCAGCAGAACCTCTTTCTTCCCCATGATCCCTTGCCTTGCCCTCTCACTAGCTCCTTATTTTTTGTAAGTCGTCTAACAGTGGGTCAAGCGCGTGCTTGACCTTGAGAGACTCATCCTCGATTATCCTGATCTCTTGCGCATCTTCGCTTTAATTAGTCTAGCATGCCCCACACGCCCTTGACTCTTGACTGAGTTACATGGTTACAACTCAGAGCCCCACTGTTATAGGGGCTCTCACGCAATCCCCCATGGCACTATAGAGCGCATAAGACATGGTTGTTTGGTTAACTGCAAACATTTTTGGCTCCTGTGAGAGGTTTTCTAAAAGCTCTGAACGCAACTCGTTGCAACCAGTTTTCGTTCTGGTTCTTGCTCAAGAGGTGGAGCGAGCATGAAACCGTAAAAGAGGACAAAGGACTTCATGTAGAAATGTTACTTTCTGATATGCTCAACCATTAAAACAAAAAATAATTCTCCTTTTTCAGGTCATGCACGACACTAGCAGCTTTTGGCTCGTCCTTGCATGAACAAAAAGGATGTCGGGTGTTGGATGCAAATAAGTGTGCAACCTGAGCTCCATGTGAACTAGCTCTAACTTTCTCCCCCATCAACAAAAGATTTCTTATAGTCACTCACATCAACCTTAAATAGGTCTTTGAGTCGGAGATGTGAGGATTATGCAAGCGAAATGCTCTAGGCGCTCCAAGTACTCACTATTTTCAAAAAAATTGCAGCACCTATAGCACATACTCTAGCCCCTTTAACCATTGAATAGAATCTTGCGTGATGGTAAATTTTTCTTACACTTGTACCACCTCAACCACTAGTTGTGATGATGCTCTTACTCTCTCTTTTTTAACCATAAGTGCGCTAAACTATATTAGAGGAGAACCAAAAAATTTGCTTTATAGAAGCCACGGAGGATTGACAAGTCACGTACTAGATACACAAGGAGACACACGAGAGAAGCACAAGGGGGTGGGCCTACATGCTAAGGGGGGAGTCTTCCAAAAGAGCCAACATAATTCATGATCTCTTAGAGCGGCCTCCCATAGTCCCGCAAATGGTGCCACTTTGAAGGCCAAAAGTGAAACCCCCATACGCTGATAGAGCAAAAGACACCGTGCGCACACTCACACACCTAGATACGTCGACACCACACAAGGAATTGACACAAATTTCAACCCACACACACCACCCTTCAAGAGCTCCCTAAAAAATCTACCCACAAGCTCGATTCAAACTCCAAACGTCTCGACTTACAAGCCCTTGCTTGCCCGCAGACACTACAAGGTGAGTTGAGTCGGTCAACACTTGAAATCACACTTGATGGTGACCAAAATATACAAGAAAAACCATCAAAAACTGAAAAAAGACAGCCACAAAAGGCCTCTCTCGAACCATTGCAAAGCCTTCACCAAACTCCACTCTGTTGGACTCTTTGGAGTAGCTCAACCCTAATGGCACCTATACACGGTCACATAGTCTTGTAGAAAGCCGCACATTCTTCCCTCAATTCCTCACACACTCACATCCATGGAAACCTCAAAACTTCCATAGACTCTCCCAAGTGCAAACTTGAAGAGAGAAAGCTCTCATTGACTCCTCCACACACTCGAAAACAGGACGCGAACGCGATGGGACTGCACTAGACCACCCGTAGGAACCCTGCTTCTTTCCACACACAGAGAGGTGAAAGTGCCAAGACTTGGCTTCAAAATCACTCCCCCAGTTGGAACACTCCTCCAAAATTCACCAAATTTTGTATGCTTGATCCTTAATTCCCAAAACACTTTTCAACATCCTCACATTCCATTTTTGACCACTTCTAGGGTGGTGCATGCATCACCGCAAATCAGGCACCATAAATAGATAATAATTTCATGTGTTTTGCAAACTTCTCGAGCGGGACGAGGGTTTCCATACCTCCCACTTGGATTATTTACATTTTATAAAGCTCAAACACATTCCATAGAACCAAAAAAAGCCACCTAGAACCATATCCAAGGCCTCGATACCCTATCTAGGCATGTACGAGTGTCCGACTTTCGGTCTGCGAACCTGACTATTCACAATGTGTACACATTGCATCATTTTAAAAACTTGAAACCACTTTTCAAAGCTCCCAAATGCATGTATTTACATCGTTTTGTACATATGACCATGCAAATACGCACTACTTTGTACGTACTGAAAGTGGCTTATTTTAAATGCTCAACACTCGCATCAAATAGTGACATAAGATTGCAAAAGTGACCCCAAAATTTCTCCAGGATCATAGGGAAACTTATTTATCCGCATAGAACCAGCTACATGCTCAAGGAGACCACCCCTATCAAAGAGAAAAACCTCCCTTTTTTGACCAAAATACCACCACCCATCCTGGATCCCATGCATGATAAGAATCTTCTCCAAGGTTGGCACATGCCATGTCGTACCATACTTTATTCCAACCAACTGAACCCACAGAGCCCATTTGATTGACAACCATAAATCCCACATTATCTTCCTGACGCATTAGTTACTCTTCATTTCCTATGGCCAAGAGACCATCACTCCACGCATTAACAACTCCATTCGAAAATTGAGAACGCTCTTCAAAAACACTATCACTAGCATCTTCTTCTTCCACATAAGACATTTTCCACTTCAAAAGCTGAAAACATGCATACAAAGCCAGATAGCACATTATAACCAAGTATTCATCATGCCAATTAGCCCCAAGACTCGCCAATTTCCAATCGGGATCTTCATAGATAAAGAGATATGGCCCATCCATACATTGAAGCATGTGAAATGCATCCATCCAGTCATTGTGTAGGCAAAAGATAACTTTAGCTTCCCTATCTAGAACATCCTCAAGAATTTTTTATATTGAGCACTCACAAGGTACGTACCATCAAGGACATCCCTTGGAGATGGCACTAGCATCAAATTCTTGCACACATAGAACTTATCCCTATCACCTTCCTGACCTAATAGCTTTGCATCCCAACCACTAGAGGGTTTCCCAACCCCCAACTCTGGTAAAGCAGATGGACCCAAGGTCATATTAGACAGCATAGCATCATTGTCTTCTATGTCATCCTCAGATAATGTCGAAACCCCACGACCATAGCCCATTATCTCATCATCAACGCAAGCATCCATGTCATCTTTCTCCAAAGCTCCTTCCCAAAATATACATTGAGCACTCACAAGGTACGTACCATCAAGGACATCCCTTGGAGATGGCACTAGCATCAAATTCTTGCACAGATAGAACTTATCCCTATCACCTTCCTGACCTAATACCTTTGCATCCCAACCACTAGAGGGTTGCCCAACCCCCAGCTCTGGTAAAGCAGATGGACCCAAGGTCATATTAGACAGCATAGCATCATTGTCTTCTATGTCATCCTCAGATAATGTGGAAACCCCACGACCATAGCCCATCATCTCATCATCAACGCAAGCATCCATGACCTGTTGCTGCAAAGCTCCTTCCCAAAATATACAGTGCTCTTTGATATCCTTCAATGGATCTATATCATCATTGCATGCATCATCGCACAAACTCTCACAAGAATCAGATGTATCCCCATCATAGGATGCCTCATCCTTGTCAATTTCACTCTCATCATCTTCCCTTCCCATGCTAGTGCTTAAACTTTTGCATTCATCTACTATGTCCTTGCCATTTTGCACCATAAGCATGTGTATGGTCTCAAAAGTTTCTTCACATACTTCATTTGCATCGACTTTGTGCATATGGGCATCCATACCTGTCTCCAAACTGTTATCCTTGCCATCATGAGCATCTACAATCATGTCTTTATGCGCATAAAGGTCATCCACACTATCCATACCAGGTATAGACAAAGGGCACTTCATGCCTCTAGCAACACACAACTTTCTGTCCTTTCGTAGTGCCATCTTCAATGCTTCATGCATGGAATTGGGCTCTTTCTCTTGCACTTTCAACTTAAGGACCAGTTGCAACAAACTTGTGAATACCTGTGTTCTTTGGCTTATTGTAAATGCGCAACAAAATTCCTCTTTATACATGGCTTCCACATGCAATAGAGCATCTTTGCAAACTCTCCAAGCATCATCAAATCTTGACCAAAACTTTGCAATAGACTCGTGCTCTTGCACAAACAAACTAGTGATTTGTTTCCATGCATCCTGTGAGGAATCACCTTCTTAAACTGCTTCAAAAATCATCTCTTAAACATGTCCCAATTACTTTGTCTTCCTGTGACAATCCCTCAAACCATTCTCTTGCATTACCTCTGACCACTAGATTGATGCTTGCAAGCTTTTGCGCCTCACTTAGAGCTGCACGGCATAAACATGTTAAGTCCAACTCATATGATGCAAGCCTATCATCGGCATCCTCGCAACCTATGAAAATAGATGGTTGAAATGGCACCACCATCTTGAAATTCCATTCAACATCCAAAACGTGGATACTTCACTGGTCAACATCCAAATTTTGGGTGCACAACCGACAATTTTCACTCCCCAACGGGATCGCCAAAGGATGATGGAGCAAAAGACATCGTGCCCACACTCACACACCCAGACAACTCAACACCACTTAAGGAATTGACTCAAATTCCAACCCACATACACCACCACTCAAGAGCTCCCTGAAAAATCTACCCACAAACTCAATTCAAACTCCAAACGCCTTGACTTACAAGCCCTTGCCTGCTCACAAACACTATAAGGTGAGTCAAGTTGATCAACACTTGAAATCACACTTGATGGTGACCAAAATATACAAGAAAAACCATCAAAAACTGAAAAAAGACAGCCACAAAAGTCCTCTCTCGAACCATTGCAAAGCCTTCACCAAACTCCACTTAGTTCGACTCTTTGAAGTAGCACCAACCCTAATGGCACCGATACAGGGTCCCATAGTCTTGCAGAAAGACGCACCTTCTTCCCTCAATTCCTCACACACAGACATCAATGGAAACCTTAGAACTTCCATAGACTCTCCCAAGTGCAAAACTGAAGAGAGAAATCTCTCATTCACTCCTCCACACACTTGAAAACAGGACGCAAACGTGATGAGACTGCACTAGACCACCTGTAAGAACCCTGATTTGGAACACTCACAGCACCGTGAGTGATGTGGCGGGTGAAAGTGCCAAGACTTGGCTTCAAAAACACTCCCCAACTCGAACACTCACGTCACCGTGAGTGATGTGGCTTTTTAAAGTCTTTTCACACCATCTTTGGTCATTTTTTGACCTTTTTGGGACTAGTTTTGGCCAATTTTGACCCCCGACGGACATTTTTCGTGGAAAAAACCCCAAATGGACTCCAAAATTTACCAAATTTTATACTCTTGATCCTTGATACCCAAAGTTCTTTTGCACATCCCCACATTCCATTTTTGACCGGTTCTAGGGCGGTGCACTTATCACCGTAGATCAAGTACCGTAAATAGACAATCATTGCATGTGTCAAACTTCTCGGGCGGGACGAGGGTGTCCACACCTTCCACTTGCATTATGTACATTCTATAAAGCTGAAGCACATTCCATAGAACCAAAAGAAGCCACCAAGAACCATATCCAAGGCCTCGATACCCTATCTAGGCATGTACATGTGTCCGATTGTCGATATGCGAACACAATGTGCACACACTGCATCATTTTTAAAACTAGAAACCACTTTTCAAAGCTCCCAAATGCATGTATTTACATACTTTTGTACATATGACCATGCAAATACACACTACTTTGTACATACCAAAAGTGGCTTATCAACGTTTGCCAAAATTGCCTCCAAAATCTGATTCACTACTGGGCTAGAGAGCTTGAAACACCCTCTAAATCCACCTCTCGTTGCTTGACCGGCTACGACACGTTTTCTCACCCTTTACAGGCCCATTTTTAGAACTATGATCTGTGCATAGTGAACACTCGTAATAATTTATTACACCGTGATTGGGATGGAGCCTCGCTATGGGAGCACGACGCTTTTCCAAAGGCGCCTTCAAGGTTTAGGAGGTCTTTCTTGAAAAAGTGTGTTTAACAGGCTTATGACAAGGCGCTCTTACTCCCTTTGGATTCATGTTTCATCATGTCACCTTAAGTTTCGGGGGTGCACTATGTGATCATGTTAATGTACAACGTGAGTTTTAAACGAGGGGTTTTAAAATACAAAAGTTTTAAGCAATTTAATAGAGATACAATAAAATAAAGAGTTGTTATATTAATTGAAAAAATTCTTAAAATAAAGGGTCATTTTATTCGTTCAGACATGTTAAAAGAGGTTTTTTTTTAATACACTATGAACGCACGAGTACTGAATGGTGAACCTCCCGAGCCTTAAATTGGCATGTCCCACATGCCCTTGACTCCGTGAGATCCATGGTTACTCCCTTTCGAATTCATGTTGCATAGCTTTTTCATGAGGTAGATCATACCTTGTGCTCAACGATGTAAGAAAAATCCATGGTTGATAAACATGAACTTCATCCCACCCCCTCCTAAAGTAACAAATGCAAAATCAACGATCGAGATAAATGTGAGGGCCAACCTACAAAGGCTTTGTAAATTTGGGTAGAATTAGTGAGCTTGGGACAAAATGTAGATACAATATAGAAACTAATTCACGTTGGTATAGGTGCCAATAAAATTTGCACCTAAGACTCGTTATAGGTAGAAAATCTAAAGTCAAAAAATTCATATTAGGCCTGGCTTATGCCTCTCTAGTAAGGAGAATCGGAACAAGAGATCCTTTGAAGGCTTTGTTTGTGTTGTTTGGGGGGGGGGGGGGGGGGGGTGGGGTGGGGGGTGGGGTGGGGGGTGTCCGCCGCCATGTATCGAGGATAAAAAAAGACATACTTTTTGTGTGTGTTTTAATTGCAATGTTGCATCAGGCAGAGCTTAGAGGGAGCGTAGGAGCCACAATCGGTGAGGATAGGGCTACGGGAAGTCTCAATTGAGGGATCGATTGTAGAAGGTGTGGGGAGTCCAAGAGCGAACCTCTCTCTCTCTCTCTCTCTTTATTTGCTTCTATGCAAGAGTGGAATCTTTCGGGATGCGGTCTGACATACTCTCTCTCTCTCTCTCTCTCTCTCTCTCGCATTCCCTTGGTTGCAAGTGCGAGATGTGGAGGTGATGATAATAGTAGAGCAATTAGGTACGAGGATCTGTCTGCAATTGTGTGCGATCCTAGGGAGGTGATAGAATGTGGTGATAATCATTGTGAGTGTGAGAGGCTTTGGCATGCATACCAATTGAAGGAGTACAATGTTCACCATCAAGACAAGGAAGAACTGCAATAAGGCACGCGGCAAGGATGAAAGGGGTGTGCATGCACATGAGAACAAGTGTGAGAGAATTGCTTATGTCTTTTCCCTTAGTGTACGAAGGGAAAAGTTCTTATATCTTTTCCCTTAGTGTACGGAGGAATCTTGCCATCTAATTAATGAAAAAGTTGTAGAATCGACCAAGCATGTGGTCACGATTTTGGAACACATTTGTTTAGCTAGTAGTCCATTTTTTCCCCAAGTAAAAAACTTAGACTACTCTATCTATCTGCTTGGCTTGATCCTTATCTTATACTCATAGCATAGCCTTATCAAACGAAACGTGTATGTGTGACAAATTTTGGACCCATTAGTATTATGTGGAATCCAGGAAGATACTCAGGGCCTTAACAGAAAGGGGAAAGAGCAAGTCAATGCTTTAGGTAAGAGAAGAAAAGGAGACTTATGGTTTCATGCTTGAATGCCTTGAATTCTCATGCTTGAATGTTCTAATATGCTTTGACTATCTTGTTTGCTTAATGTGCTTGAAGCCTCTTTCATTTTGTGTAGCTTGGACATCTTGAATACTTTGATGTGATAGTTTGCTGCTCTTCTATTGTATAACTAATGTTTTAGTGTCAAAATAGCACCAATAAAAATAGGGCTATCAGGCAATAAGTTGTGAGACATCGGGATCTAGAGCCTAAAGATAGCACCAATAGAAAGGTGATGTGCGAGTAAGTTTCCCTGGGAACCATAGCTTAGAGATAGCACCAATAGAAAGGTAATGTGGGAGTAAGTTTCCGTGGGAACCATAGCTTAAATGAATTTGAATTCTAAACAAGTTGAAATACCAAATTACTAGGAATTATTTGATGAATCTCCAAGGCTCTAGGAAAGCAAGGAACATTGTCTTGGGAGTGCAAAAACAAAGGCAACTATGAGCGGATATGATGAAGAGGGATAATTGTGAGCAGTATTGCAAGTATTTCAAGCATCTCTAGCAGCGTGGTTAAGCATATGCAGATGTCGAGGTGACCAAGACAAACTAGGTGTGTTGTGCATGGGGGGCAACGGGTGGTTGAGGTGAGAACATATGTTTACGATTACCGGCATGGGCAAGCTCAGCGTGCACATGTCAACGATGAACAATGTGTGAGTAGACTGAGAATGCCACTACAAGTGGTAATGGAAGGGTAGCTTAGCACATGCGAGAGTGCTTGATGGAGATGTTGCTACAAAACAGGGCAGCATGTAGCTACATAATAATTGTGAAGGACGAGTGGTGGTCGTGGCAAGCTATAGATGAAGTGGGTCCGGTCCTTGATGGGGATTCCTAATGATGTGATTGTGCTTAAAGCAATGAGCAGCTGGTTGCAATCTGATTGAACTGTAGCGGGTAGTGACAAAGTGGAAGCCTTAGAAAAATCTACACTTTAAAGAACTTTGTTTGAAAGTGGTTCCACCACTATCACCATGTCAGCGGCCTTTCAAGAAATAAGGACAGGGCTACTTTGGCTTTTAGGCCACACACAAAGATTCAGAAAGGACACCTTTTAAGCCGGGTGGGGTGGTAGAATCTAGGGGCAACGAGACTACACTACTGCCATCTGGTAGTTTTCATAATCTGGGAGACAATAAGGCCTTTAGGGAAAGCTTCATTAGCTTCTTTACAAAGTCTCTGAGGACATTGCCTGAGTTCCAACTTAAGGAGGCCAAAGGGGGGGTAAGAAGATGGAGTGCTGAAAACTGAGGCGTTTCTCTCCAGCCATATATACCACAATATCAAACCTCTCAAAATGTTCCATAGCGGTATGTCGAATCCTTTACAATTACCCAATAGCAAGTCTTTGAAGTCCAAAGCTTTGAGATTGACTTGGCTGGTTAATGCTTGCAGAAACCCTATCACTGCTTGCACATAATGTCCCTCTTGCTGAACAGCCTATGCCACGGGGTTGTCCCACCCCCCTCATGTGGGACCCTTGTATTTTATCTTTTCCATTTTAATCAAAATTCTACTATTCCCCCCTTAAAAAAGGACACGTTCAAAAAAGCACACACTCACATGCTTTATCAAGGGTAGGTAAGTAGAAAGTAAGTAGAAAGTAAGTGGAAATCAAGCAAGAAATACATGGGGCTTCAATCAAAACGTTGATGATTGGTGCTTGTTCCAAATAGAGCATGAGTAGGTTCATCAGAATGTTTATGAGTTGATGTTTTTCCCAAATAGAGCATGAGTTAACGGCGGATCGGAAAGTTTATGAAGGCATTTATGCGCGCACGCACACACACACACACACATAGCAATATTGAATTGATTTTTTCAAGAAAACTGAATGGCTCAAGAAAAAACAAAACACATGCACAATCAAGAAAATGCAAGAAAAGGGTGCAAGACCTAGTGCTCGATCTCAATTAGCTCTAATCACTTGATTAGGGAAGTGGTCATGTAGACGTACCCAAATCCAAGGAGAGAGATAATTAGGATTGAGCTTAATGGTCCTACTTCTAAAGAGTTATGAATTTATATAGTGCTTAAAGAGAGAGCACTAGATCTAGCAAAGGGATCTTAACCGGTGCAATGAAAAAATGCTAATTGTGCATTAGCTCAGATAGCATATGTAAATCTATGATGGATAAACCAATGAGGCATTCATGGCTGCACCATAGCTAATAAATAATTGAGAGTAGATTAGAGAGTGATCTCAATAATCAATATAAAATGAAAAATAACTTGCTTGATTGATTAGAGTTTGAGAGAAAGTTATAAGCTTTGGATATTGGCCATTTATAGGTTTAATGTGGAGAAGTGCAATCAATGTTTGGATGGATATGCACCACAAGTATAAATGGAAAGGGTCATGTGAGCTACCACAAGTAGCATGTGGCTATCAACTGTGTAGCATGTGTATGGGAGAGTGAGTAGCATGTGTGAGGCTTTATAGGTTCCATAAGAAAAATGTGACTATCCACTTGAATGGTGCATTCTTGGCTTTTAGGGAGTGTTGTCATAAAATCTAATATCTAACCAACCAGTATGATTTTCTCATATTGAACCTAATCATTTAATGTGGGAGAATAATAGGGAACAAGGATTAGAATATATACATGTGCTTACAGATCTATCTCAACACGGGGCCAGTGGTAAAGGGGTCCAAATGAGAAATGGTATGTCAAAGAGCAAGTCTAGCCAATGGAGCTTAAAGACCTTAGGGTTAGCTTCATTGAAGACCTCCAATGGTTGGTGTTAAAAGTCCTTGACCTTAGGTAAGCTAGGGTTGTGCTTGAGGTGGAAACCCAACCCAAGCTTGAGGTGCTTGTCGTGCTTGTGTACTAAGGTGCTTAAGGTGCTTAATGACTACTACGGTGCTCCATGACTAAGGTGCTTGAGGGTAAGGTGTTACACAAATTCAACAGGATCCCTAATCATGAGGGGGCGAGATCCCTTTGTAGGAGCTAGAGAGAGAACACACACACCCTCACACAAGGCAAGATTGTACAAAGAAAGCAAATTAGACACTTGTCAAGCTCTTCTTCATGTTGCCCTCATAGTGTACCTAAAGTCTATTGGGTCGCCTCCCAAGGGGTCTAATGATAATTTAGTTAATTTAACTAACTGTTTATGCAATTATCACGACAACAAAAAAAGTTGACTTCGATGTAGATTTCAACGCTATACGTCAAAAAGTGTATCAAAATACTCGTCCTTGTAAAATCGTCAAAATACGCATCGATATCTGTGTCGAAAGGCATTGTTTTCGATGCATATTTCGACGTCCCTATCGACGCGTATTTCGACGACCATATCAGAAAAAAAATTCTTGGACAGAGAACAGGCAGCCTGGGGCCTATGCCCAGTGAAAAGATGGACACAGCCACAGCCAGACTGTCTGTCCTTTGTCTAAGAAAGCGAGCAGCACCAAAATCAAGCGTGCTCTCGTAGAAATTTTGGCAGAGTTCTCTCCGTTTTAACATAAACTTTTTTTAAAAAAACTATATGTATACACCTTCTACATGATATCCATGTAGGATCTCACATGAGCTTTAAGGCAAATGAAAGAAATGAAACGAACTTTGTGCAGTCAAAAACATTGTGTCTTTCTCTAGTGTTTTTGCATAACAACAATAATCAAACTTAAGCCACTCCTTTCCTATATAAAAAATAGCTTCAATACAATTTACAGGTCGCCATTGGAGCTTCACGCGCAGCAGCTCCTTGGCAGCGGCGCCAAAAATGTCACGTCTAGGGACTTGCTACGCGCCGTGTGCGAGCCACAAAGGCTCCTAGCACACAGTCATACAACAGACAAGCTCACAAGGAAGAATGGTGTGTCACTCACCTTCCTACGTAGTTGCGAATGAAGGATTCCCGTGCCGCTAAGAAGAGGGAGACGTCGCTACGCCGCGCTCAACCGCCTCGCCGCCGTCGTGCCGCCGCAATGCTCGATCACACACACACTCTCACACTCTCTCTCACACGTACACACACACACACACAAGGAGATGGTAAAGGAGAAGGTGGAGATGGAGCAAGAGCAGCTTCTATTGCACAATGAGAGAATGAGTAAAAATTAAGTTTAGTGGTACCATAACCAAATTAAAACCATAATCATAACCATCTCTAAACTATAACCATAATCATGTCTAAACGATAACCATAACCATGTCTATATAAAAAAGAGACACAGAGATGTGTGTGTGTCTCACAAAACATATATAGAAATCCATTGATGACTCCGCATCACAACTTGCACATAAAAGGACAAGTCACAAAATTAGTATTGATATTACTTCACATATACTTAATTAATTAAATCAACTCACACATATTAACGTCTCACCTCAATTGATCAGCGAGACTCTAAGGCCTCCCAGTCTACAGGCTCTCCTACGGGTAGCAAGATCATTCAATAGTTCATAAATGCCTCTTCGATATCCATTTGTCTCCTTCAGGCGTGCGGGGGATCGATGCATTGCGTTTATACAAAAACCAAAGTAATTAAGAATACATGATTCATCACGTTTTAAAAAAAACGCTATAGCTAGGGTTGGATTGGAAACTCACTAACTCATAACAAAAGGTGTCGAAGCCTCCACTGCCAAGATGAGATGTGCCCCTGGTCATTTGTCATACCTCCGCGGCCTGACGCTGCTGCCTGAACTGTGTGTCCGCTGTCTGCTCATCCTCCCTGATCTGCTGCCACGTCTCGTGTGAGATGTCGGAAGGCTTCGGCGAGCTGGTCCTGAAAGACCGACGAGCTGCATCTGGATGATTTTTCACAGTGTCCCGTGCAACACCCTTGATCCACCTCCTCGGAAGCTCCTCTAAAACCGAAGCAGGCTAATACTCTCTCATGATGGTCTCCACTATGTAGTTGACTTTGCTGGGATCTTGATCAAGCCAAGGCGTCATAATGCTGGTCCAAAACTACAGCTCTACGAGCTGGCGAACCCGCTGTCTCATCTCAGTCCCGACTCTATCCATGTCAACAGAACAATCTGCCCGTACAGTATAGACCTTGGAGGCACTAGGATCGTGTGCCCCCCAAGGTGTCCGAGGTGTGCTAAGAGGTGTGTCGAGAGGTGTGCATGGGTAGGACGGGGGTCATGATCGAGGAGGGGTCGAAGCATGTGTGGACCCTCCTCCACACCACCCACCACCTCCACCTTATGATCACCGAGATCGGCGAGTGCGCCTGTGCTGCGGAGATGATGACGTACCCACCTCTGCCGTAACCCTAGGTGTCGAAATGGCCATGATGGGAGACCTCGCAGGTGCCCTAGCCATAGGCATCCCCCCCCCCCCCCCCCCCCCATAGGCGTCGGACCCTCGGGTGTGAAGCCTAGAGGTGTGGTGCCAGTGCCTCTGGCTACTCAATGCTGAGATGCATCTGCCATTTGACTGGGTGTCATCCGGGTGATGAAGCCCATAAATGAATCAGCACTTATAGAAGCGGGATCTTGATACTGGTATGCCATACTAAAGTCCTACACAAAGAAAGTAAAAGAAAGCGTCAGAACACCTTTGTTTAAATTAAGAAAGAGCTTAATTTTAAATCAATGTCTTCATACAAACACTTACAGGCCTTGACTAGTGAGGCATCAGCGATAAGGTCTTGCACCGTATCATCGTCTATCTCTAACTGCATACATAAATCTGCCCCAATTCGTTCTAGCAGATTGTCTTTATCCATTTCATCTTCTTCTACAAGTGTAATATCTGCCTCATCTGCGTCATCCCTCATATATCTGTCAGCTTCCTCTACCATACCTTCGTCCATCTCATCTAATCTCACAGTAGTATCTGCGTCATCTGGCCGACTTTCCTCCAGGAGCTCTTGCCCTTCAAATACTTGTTTCTTTCTTGGAGCAACCTGAACCACAAACCACCATTGTCGCTCTCGAGGGTTCGGTACAAAGACCACTTGCTCATAATGTTCGGGGAGAGGAAACGTGTCGCTCGCATCTGTCCAAACCTTTGTAGAATCTATCTGCACAAGCTTGTTTCCATCTCTACGTACCGTTGCATTGCAACCAGAAGTAATCACCTTGAACCACTTCACATCCAAC